>NC_142090.1:52575095-52877164 GCF_054644295.1 Miniopterus natalensis | reverse complement strand
ACTTTGTTGTTCTCCTTCCACATTGTATTGGCTATTCTGGGTCTTTTGCCTTTCCCTCTAAACTTTAAAGTCAGCTTTGCAATATGCATAAAGTAACTTTCTAAGATTTTGAATGAGGTTGCATTGAATCTATAGATCAACTGACATCTTGACAATATTGAGTCTGCCTATACTTAAACATGGACTATTTCTCCATTTATTTAGTTCTTCCATTTTGTTCATCAGAGTTTTATAATTTTTCATATATAAATCTTGTACATGGTTTGTTAGAATTATATCTAAGTAAATGGTATTATGTTTAAATTTCAAATTATACTTGTTCATTGGTGTAAAGGAATGTGAGTGACTTTTGTAAATTAACCTCTCATGCTGCATCCTTGCCGTAGTAACGTAATTATTTCAGAAGATTTTTGTTGATTCTTTTGGGTTTTCTACATAGGCAAAACTTTGTGCTATTCTCTATTAAGTACAATGTTAGCTCTAGGGTTTTCCGTGGGTTTCTTTGGTAGATTACCTTTATAAAGTTGAGGAAGATTCCCCCTATTCCTAATTTACTGAGACTTTCATCATGAATGGATATTGGAGTTTGTCGATGGTTTTTTTGAGTGTACTGAAAAGATCAGGTTATTTTTCTTCTTTAGCCTGTTGATGTGATAAATGACATTAATTGATTTTCAAATATTCAACCAGCCTTGCATATCTGGGGTAAATCTCACTTGATCGTGGCATCTAATTTATTTTATATATTGTTGGATTTGATTTGTTAATAAATTGTTGAGGATTTTTGCATCTCAGTTCATGAGAACTATTGGTTTATAGTTTTCTTTTCTTGCAATGTTTTTGTATTAGGGAAATGCTGACCTCATAGAATAAATTAGTAAATATTCCCTCTGCTTCTCTCCTATGAAAAATATTATAGAAAATTGGTATATATTCTTTCTTAAATGTTTGGTAGAATTCATGAACGAATCCACCTGGGCCTAGGCCCTTCTGTTTTGGAAGTTTATTAATTACTGATTATTTATTTGATATGATCCTATTCACATTGTCCTTTTTTTTCTTATATTAGCTTTGGCAAATTGTGTCCTTCAAGGAATTGGCCCATTTCACCTAGGTTATAAAATTTGTATGCATAAAGTTGCTTATAGTATTTTTATTATTCTTTTAATGCCTATAGGATCTATAGGATAGATCAATTTTAATTTTTTTGTTGTTGATTTTAAAGAGAGAGGAAAAGAGAGAGAGAGAAAGAAACATTGGTTTGTTGTTCCACTTATTTATGCATTCATTTGTTTTTTCTTATATGTGCCTTGATCAGGGATTGAACCCACAACCTTGGAGTATCAGGACAATGCTCAAGCCAACGAAGTGCCCTGCCTGGGCTAGATCAATTTTAATATTTTACTAATCATTCTATGACTTTTGGACTTAAATGGGAGAGAGAAGAAAAAATAAAGAATTAAAAAGTCCTTGTTTTTACTTTTTTTTTAAGACTTTATCATCATTTCCAAATAACCACTGACTCTTAAGCAATGGAAGAATATCATTTTACATTCAGTTACTAAAAAGGAAATAAAATGACTAAAACTTGTTAGATTTCTTATTTATTGAGGGACCACTATAAACTGCGCACTATCTCATGAATTGAATCATTCAGTCTTTTCAACATAAACTTGGTAATTAAAAATCCATTTTACTAGTGAAGAGACCAGTATTAAGGAAGAATAAATAAATTGCTTAAAGCCTAATTAGATAATGAAGTATGGCTCAAACTTTGCTTCTAGATCTGATGACTTTAATAAAGTATAACACTACATAAGATATTTGTAATAACAGAAGAAGGGCTGGAGTGAATTGTGCTCAATAACAATCAAATTAAAGTAATCATTAATTTTTAAATTAAATTAGATTGTGAAAATGATGTTTAATTTTTTTTTTTTACCATTTCATTTGTGAAATAATCCATTCACAAATTGGTTTAGTAAGCACCCACTGGATGCTGGAAATTATGCTTTAAATAGAAGATATGTTGATGATGAAGTCATTCCATCAGAGACTTAACAACAAATATGTGGAAAAACATACAGTTAATACAATATATACTGACCATATTATAAGGAAATGATTTTTATGTGAAATACATACAAAATAACATAGAAATACAGATTATGGAACCAGCAGGTGCCTTCAAAAAAGAGAGCGATGTAAGGGATAAAAGGAATGTTTCCTTTAATAAAACGAGAAGATTTAGGTAGAGACAGTATTTTCATGAAGCCAGGCTACGTCTCTCCTTTTCTCTGCTATGACCCCATTACCTACTAATGTTGTTACCTGGTACAATGTAGACTGTCAATAAATATCTATTGAATGGAAAAGTAAATGAAAGAATAGATGTTGGGTAAATTTCAGATAGCATCATTTATCCAAAACTTAGGGCATGGAGTGGGGAATGGCAGAAGGCCAATACGCAGATATTAATTGATGTACATGGCCAATATCTTCACTGCCCCACTTTACATAATCAGGACATTACTCTGTGATCTTGAGCAGAATTGTCCAATGGAGATACAATGTGAGCCACTCAGTAATTTTAAATTCTCTAGTAGTCATATGAAAATATATTAACATGTCCATACTCTACATTAAAATATTATACACTGTAAGGGTCAAAATTATTGTTTCAACATATAAGTATTAAAATTATTAATTAAATATTTTACATCCTTTTTTCCTATTGCCTTTGAAATCTGAACTTAGATTAGCAACATTTTAAGTGCTTAATAGCAACATGTGGCTAGTGGTTACTGTATTAAACAGGACAGGTCTGGGATTTTTGCTACTTCCTCAGTCTCCATAATAGGTAAAAAATAATGATATAGTCAGATTTACTGACTAGTGAGGGGAAACTTCTAAAATTATCAAAATATCTACTTGAAATATCAATGAACATTTCTATAGTTACTAGTGAATTTAGCCCCTAATGTATATTGCCCTGTTTATCACATACACTTATCATTTGTCTTTTGGATATTTTATAATGCATGTCATGTATAAATACAGTAAATAGAACATGTACATAATGTTAAAATGGAGGATCCTATATTCCAGCAAGGATTTATTTTATTTATTTGTTTATTTTTGCTTATGCTGGAAATTGCACAGTGAAGACCTGACCTGTGGGAAGCTGGAATGTTTCCCAGGTTCTCTCTCAGCCCCGTGCTTAATTGTTCCCGGCAGCCCCTTTCAGGCCCTGAGTATGTGTTCCCTCTCAGGCTGATGCAAAGTGACAGTCTAAGCAGAACTGTGTATTTTTCTCTACCTCTCTCTTCTCTCTCTACTACCTAATTGTGGGAAGAGGGGGAATAATTGTTAGGAATTCCAGAGGCCCTTCCTGCACCAGCAGATTGTTTACTGACCAAAGGAAAGGCAGAATCAATAGGAGGCAGTAACTTAACCGAGTGAGTGAAAGTGAAGCTCTGAGGCAAACTTGCAAACTGAAAGGTGGGTCAATCACTAACAGTTCGTTTGGGACATATAAAGATACCCTGGAAATGGGGATTTTTATGTTCAAGCAGAAAAACTAAAAGATGAAATTTAAATGGTTAAACATGAGCCTTAATCTAGGTAAATGGATGCCTATATAATCTCTGAAAAACTTGGAGCTCTAAGATTCAATATTAAGAAAATAAAACTTACATAGATGAACTTTTCCATTCCATGTAAATATACTATTTTTTAATCCTCACTGGAGGATATGTTTTTATTGATTTTTAGAGAGAGAGAAAGAGGCGGGAAGAGAGACAAATATAGGTGTGAGAGAATCATCGATTGGCTGCCTCCCCACAGATCGAACACACAATTTAGGTATGTGCCTTGACCAAGAACCAAACCTGCAACATTTTGGTGTATAGGGTGACCTTCCAGGGTAACCCACTGAGCCACACCAGCGGGGGCTGTATTATTTTTAAAACTTAATCTGAAGAGAGCAGGATTAACAAATTTTGGAGAATGAATGATGAAATTTGAGTGGCCCATAAATTAAATAGGCAAGACATTTGGGAAGTGGAAAACTGAATCAGCAATTAAATGCCCCTGAAATGTAGCAATCAACAAAAGGTAAGGTTATCTATTAAACATGACTCTCCACAGTGGAGGGAAAAAGCGAAGCACTACACAAAGCCTAGCAAAACATAGCAGGTATTTGGCTTCGAACGCCATCAAAAATTTACATTACAGGTGTATATACACATTCTACTTAGAGAATATCCAGTTATATGCAATTGCTCACTCAGCATCCTCAGAACTGCCTATTACAGATTTTATTTTCCACATAATGATGGTGAGATGTAGACAACTTTTCTCAAAGTGTGTTCCTTGGAACACTAGTTTTTCCAATATGCCTTAGGAGAAAAGGCACCACATTCAAGTAAAAGTAGGAAATTTTTCACTCTATTACCATCCTAAAATTCACATTGCAAATCTACATAATTAATGGGTTTAGAGCTCCTTGAAGTAACTATATTAGTTATTTAACTTTGTTTATTCAACCATTACTTAAGCATCTTAAATTTCTGAAACTTTACTGTGAGTAACATCTATTAATACTTCAGGATGCTAGTGTTCTACATAAAATATTTTGGGAATTGCTGGGCTGGAAGACTGTTGCTGTGTATTACTGTTCCTGGGGTACTGCTGGCCATGATACTAATACCCAAGGTTAAAGAAAATCAAAGATAGCATTGGAAAAGCATTTCAAAGGATTTTAGTTGAATTTGGGTTTGCATTGGTCAGTTACTTGAGCCTTCCTCTGTGTTATTTTCACTCCTGTGCTAATGTATAAGCAAAGACTTGGTTAAAAAGAAGCCTGACAAATAATATTGAAATATTCTCAAATATGAAATGTAAGACTCTGTAAGACTAGGTATTTCTGAAATGAGATAGATACACCCTCAGAAGCACAATGTAAAAAATCATCATTGCTTCTGTTTGGATGATATAATATACTGTTGGAAAATCATTGCATTTACATTTCAGCTTATGATTATTATTTATTTCTTAAAGTGAAAAATAAAACTGAACTGGAAAAAAAGAAAATTCCCTAAGGAATTTCTTGTAGGTACCTGGGAACAAAATAGTATACGTTTTCCAGATGCTCGAAGATAATGGTGTAACCTGACCTGCCTTTACTATGGCTAAGTTGGTGGAAGTGTGGGAAAATATCTTTCAGCACTGGACTTTTAATCTTGCCTCATTTACAATTAATATAAATGATACTTCTTGAAAAATAAAGCCAATTGTATTGATGAAGGAAATGATATTTAAAAATATCCCAAGACATTGCTACCAATATGATCAAATTTTGTTGCTTAGTTCTTCAGCACAAAGCTCTTTTAGCCAACTAAATTACAAATATACTTACTTTATTACTGTTATTTCTTAGCTGACCCTAGTATTAATTACTTATAAAAATGGATATAAATGGCCTATTATATTATAATAAGCAAGTTAAAATAATTGGTTAAAAACCAGTAGAGAAGCAAGCATCTAGAAGTATTATGTCCTTAATTGTCACACACAAAAATAGATTCCAATTTCTTTAAAATCTGTAACAGGTGCATGTGAAATTACCTCAGAATGTATCTTGCTTTCTATTCAAAGATTCTAAATTTTCTTTGATTTTCATTCTTTTTCTGTGGTTAATTGTAACACAAGCTATGATATTAGTTTTATCAAGCTAATAGAACATTTCGCTTTAGTTATTTCATTCATTCATTCCAACAAATACCCAATCTGTGCCAGCCAGGGTGCTATACACTCTGGCTATCTCTATAAACAGGACAGATGTGGTACCTGCCGTAAAGAAGCTTATAAATTGTTGAGAAATGCAGTGACAAGTAAAGAGACTAAGTAATTGCATTTCGTAATTGAGCTGAGTGCTATAAATTACAACATATTATTATTTCACATCAAGGACAAAGGTGGATTATTAGAAGCATGTTATTAAAATCAGACATTTGCATTTTTGGTACTGTGTTTCTCTGAATTTCCGAGGATGATTTTCTGAGTGGATTTCAGTGGGACATGACCTGTGAAGAGTGTTGACAGATTTGTGCTCACTCTGCCAGGCCCTACTGTATCTTCCATAGCTAGAGTTAAAGGTGAGGGCTGTGGCTATAAAATAAAGGACAGTCAATGAATGGCTTGTGTAAGTTTGTTTATGACTGCGTTTGTGAGTATCTGCTCACATATCAGAATTACCTGGATATTTGATGCAATAAGTTATAATAATAATCAGAAAGGAGAAAAAATGTCTCCATAAGTCTGATGACCTATCTAATTTTCCCTTTATTCACATTTATGTTTCTATTCAAGATGTAGTGAAAGTGATTGTCCAGAAGGTATAATTCTGACTTGAGAGAGGCAATTCTGACTAGAGTGATAACTGCTGAACCACTTGTTTTATGGATCTGTTTTCTCAGTAGCTTCAAATGGATGTGTATTTGTGTCTCTGAAATCATACACTTCAGAGGAGGTAACTAAAAAATAAACAGAGAAAGAAAAAGAAAAAAGAGAGAAGTCAGAATGAGTTTAGGAAGAACTATGATATGGTCTACAGTATATAGTTCATATATATTTCTTACAACAGCTAATGATCCGTAAATTTGTCCAATAGCGATGTAAATGTGAACAAATGTGAATAAATAGGAGAAGCAGGGAAATTAGATCTACTAGTCTGAAAACCACCAACCTATTCCCCCAGGTGAGCCAGGCAGCCTGGGGGATTAAGAGAAGTAATTTACCTGAAAGTTCCATTTTAAAGAAAATTCCCTGTTGCTAGAGCTTATGAAACACAATTTCTGTCTATAGGCCGTGATTCTTTCATTTCACTTTTTAAATACTTTTCTAATAGGTTTTTAAGTTTAATGTTTTCAACTGTCTTTCTTCTCCTAAAAAAATAACAGAATCCTAATGTATCTCTGAGATTTAACAAACAGGAAAGCAAACCAAATCAACAAAGGATGAGTGTATATAAGATTAGAAACAAAGACAAATTATGGCCCAAGGCCAATAAACAGCAAACCAGATCCAAAGACCAGTTAGAGCTATTCAGATAGTGCTGGGAGTTACTAAGGGAATGAGATTTATTTCTCGTTTGTCATCTCCCCTTGGTTCACCGCCTTCCCTTGTATCCTCTTGCACAGCAGGTCAAATAAAGGTCTGATTGTGGTACATGCTGCAGAGATTCTGCAGGGCACGCAGAGTTTTGTATTTGGCACCCAGGTGTTTCAATCTTTATTTCCCATCATGCCAAGAGCAAATTTTTAAAGGGAAATAATTTATGAAAATTCTTCTGCCTGGTTTACAGAGTTAAGCCCACCCAAGCTGAAGAGTAAAATAAGAGTGCCACCTGGACTTTCATGGCCAGTCAGACAAGCAGGTAAGCCATTTGAAAAGATTTCCAAGCTTAATCCTTTGAAAACTGATCTTACCTCAGGGTATACCAAATCATGCTCTCCATCTAAATATTCCTGCTTGAAACCACACTTGCTCAACAAGTTTTGTAGGAGAGAAAAATGTTCTTGTTTTGAAACCATGTTAATTCATTATAAAAAAATGCTTTATCTTTTTTTTAGAAGCTAAATTATGCTTCTTTGAAAAACCTTTTTACTGTGGTATGATTACTATAATGTATTTATACTCTATGAAGTTGATAAAGAAAAGCATGTATCTTCCCAAAGACACTAAATATTTTAGCCAAAAGAAATTTCTGCTAGAGGTAAATAGCAGTGAAATGGCAAACAGCCAACTTCCTTTTAAAGAAAGTAAAATCCTGCATAGATAGGCTTGTGCAAACTTTAATAACATTAATAACAATAATTAATATCTCAACATTATTTTAGACTAACATAGAACATGTTACAGAAGTAAGATGTTTGATTTGTGAGATAGGTGACCCCGATTTTGATCTGTGCTCTGCTGTCAATTAGCTGTTTTATTTTATTTAAATCCCTTAACCTCTCTTGATTTAAATTTAATTATCCTTCAAATTGGAGAGTTTGACTGTATTATCTCCTAGGTCCCTGGAAGCTCAAAAATCTCTATGATGTTAAAAGGCCAACCTCACCTAAATCCCATCTCCATCAGTTCATATGCCTCTCTCTGTCCCAGTTTTGATCAGGGTTCATATGGACTAATGACATGGGTATTGCATCCAAATATGTTACTTCAAAGCTGTGTTTTGCTTCTTAGGTTGTCTTAAAATATATTTTAAAATTTATGTACTAAATAGTTAGCATTTTAACTCCAACAATTAAGCTAAATCATATATATTAGGAATAGAGTGTTCTGGTATATAGGATGATAAGGGATGCTAAATAATTCAGTATGAATGTAAGTATGTATGTATGTAGGTGTTTATGTATGTAGGTTTGTATGTATGTATGTGTGTACATATATTTTTTACCAGTTGACAATTTCAGGCCATTTTTTGATCCAGAATGCCAGAAGAAAGGAGAAGGAATTCTAAGAAGATGAGAGAGGGAGACAGGGGAAAGGGAGAGAGAGAGAAAGGGAGAGAGGGAGGAGCAGCAAGAGTAAGAAGAGCCTTTTACTTACTAGTTGTACACTAAAGGTTCATTTTGTTAGCAAGAAGAGTTGCTGCAAGTTTGCTCATTGATTAGCCATGTACATGAGTAGCAAATTAAAACCATTCATTTTCCTTGAGCTGGAGTTGCAATTCTCAAGAGTGGTGTGGATACACTGATGGGTCATGATTAGTTGTAGGTGAATTTCAAGTAATTTGATATTTGTTAAAGGAGCAAACTTTGCAAATGATTTTCTTTAAAGTAAATCAGAACACATTTAGGTTAAGCCTGTAATAATAACCCCTTTGCTTCCATTCTGACATTCTATCTAGAGAGGAAAGAAAGGGTAGAGTAATAGAGGGCTGTAAATTGTTCATAACTCTGATAGTGAGTGCCTGTCTAGCTGAGAAAGTCAAGGACACTCTTTGAGTGAAAGGTACACAAACCAAAGTCAACTTAGCCTAAAGAAAAAGGCAAAATACCAGAAAAGACAGGGACAGAGGTTTGCCTCAGACTTTACCGAAGCAGGCACTCAAATATTGCACTGCTTTTTTTCTGTCATTTTCACCTGGGCCCATTTGGGCTTCGGTCCTGTACTGCAGACCATGTATTCCACCAAGCCAGAGGTGAGAGGGCAAACATCTTAATTAGCCTGATCCCAGCTTGGGACTCCAAAGAAAAAAAAACAACAGAATTTGCTCTCTCAGCATATGTATAATATATAAATATTAAATAAAAATATTAAATATTAACATATATCTAATACTTGTAATTTCATGGGCTAGGTAAGGAATTTATTTTATTACTATTTACTGACAAATATACACAGCATTAGACAAAAGGACTAGGTTCTGGGAATTAAAAAAAAAAAATGTGATTCCTATCACTGAGAAGTTGATAATCGCACATTTGTGTGTGGGTGTGCACACATGTAGTGGAGTTGATTAGAGATAAGAGAGTCTTGAAAACATTTTAAATAATATACTTAAGATGTATATCTATTTTAATAGGTGCCAGTATATCTTTGCTAAAACCATGAAATTCATTTGACAGGCATTTTTAACCAGTATATTGAAAATTAAATTAGAGAATATGAAATAACTTTCATAAATTTAACTATATTTTACTTATAATACCCATTACTTCTGTGTGTATGATAAACAATCTTTAGCTGTGGTTTGATAGGCACATTAATAATTAGGTAGTGCTTATATTTAAAGTTGTAAATATTCTCAATAAGCTCTTATTCTCAATAAACATAATATTCACCACATTCCTGAAATGTTCTTACAAGTCCTGTGGTGACCAAACCTCAGCTCATTCATCATTACTATTTTCTCACTCACCAGCTAAAGCAATTTCCTTCCATTTGTGTGCCAGTTGGCACTTCACGTTTCTTTTCAATTACATTTTTAATTTTTCTGAGTTGTATTTAGCCTCCCATTTCATTGCGATTTTAGGTAGTACCTCTTTCTCACTAGATGATTCATGAGTCATTCTTTTTTTTTTATCCTTCTTAACTCAAAAATGTAAATTCCCCAAATTTGACAAAAAATAATGATTTCATATCCTATAGTTGCAGACTCACACCATAGCTGTTTGATTTTTAATCACTTTCTCTTATCCACTCTCACCTGTACTTTGTAATGCTGAAATGACCTCTTGGTTTCCCTGCTCCTGTGATACTACTAGAAAAAGTTTTCTAAAACACCATTTTGACCAGTCCTAAAATGGCCAGCAGACCCTCATTTCTAACTAAATTATGCTAACTCCTTAGTCTAGCATTCAAGAAAAAGAATTCATGCAATGATCCTACTAACTTTATAGCAATGTTTTTACTATTTAGTATATAAAACCTATGCATCAATTACACCTCCTGCACATTAAACATGCTGTGTGGGCTTCACCTAAACAAGATTGTTTGTTCATAGGATGCAAAATTGTCAGAGTTTGGGACAGGGAGGTGGTTGAGGAGGTGGTGGGGATAAGAACTGTTACCAGTTTAGTCTGCTAGGCTGATGTGATAGTGCAGACAGAGCTATGTGAAGAATAATATACAGGTGTGGTTATCTGTTAACAAAATAGTACAGCCTTCAATACCCAAAGCAAAGAACAGTACATGGTTGTAGTAGATTCATTTTAAGTAATACTGGAAGATGAGCCATTAGACAGTGTCTAAGGGATCATCCCAAGGGCTGCAGAGTTCTGCTCTGCTATTAGGTTCAAAGGCCTGTCTCCTTGTATTCAAGGAAAGAGATACATAGCTAAAGCAAAGGCTGTAGCTCAAAGAATACATGCATGGACTGCAAAATTAAATGAATATGTCAGATGTCATTATAAACTCAGCTTTGCTGTTTATCAGTCCTCATTCCTGAGGTAGTTCCTTAACATCCTAGGCCATAGTTGAAGTTTTGAAAACTCCAAAAGTAAGAAATCTTGAACTATGAAGCAGGGTACTCTGGGCTTGGAACTGTGTGCTGTTGGGTTTGGACATCAGCAGAACCTTAGGTTGCTAGGGAAGTGGGTAAGTAGGCTGATGGATGGCATAGAAACTCAAAATAGAGGCCACACAAGAAACCTGGTATAGAAAATTAAGAGAGGAGCTTGGACAGCTTCAAATTTTATAAGAACCTGGGAACAAGCTAGTCAATGTTAAAACAGTATGACATAGGACAACTTTCCAGAGACAGTGACTTAGTATCTAAATTTCCACTGCAGAGTGAAGCAAAGATTGAGAAGACTGAGTGTGTCATGGCTCAAGTAAGTCAGCCTTAAGCAGACTAAAGAAGAGTTCCCAAACCCTCCCTACTGCAAATTGAAAACTAGATTTTGTTTCTTCATTTAGGCATGAATGTGGCTCATTCTCATAATGAATAATGCTCCAGGGCACTAGAGTTCAATTTGGTTACGATGAGCATCTCAGATCTTTGTACGTGAATGCATTTTATCTGAACTACATGGATCCACAATTGAGTTAGAAATTTAATGAAAATACGTTATCTTAATATATCTGGTATCCTTGAATTTATTGCTCTTACAGGAGCCAGAAAAAAACCACAGGAGTAATTTTTCTTATAGAATTTTGGCTCTTCTACTGTCATCCTTAGCCAGAAGCAAAATACATAAATAGTCAAGAAAATTAAAAAGAACAGGGCAAAGAGTTATCCACATTGTTGTAGGCCCCCCAAGTAGTTTGCTTGAGGTTACTATTTATTTTCCTCAAATATTTACATTCTTTCCTAACACATTCTGAAATCATTACATTGAATTTTCTAAAGTATTCCATCTATGTGAAGAGCTGAGAAGGTATTTGTAAGCTTATATTGGCAGAAAGAAAGACTAATGAACATGTAAAATATTCATTATCTGATTATAACAAAACTAAACACTGAATTAATACCAGTAAAAGAACAAATAACATAATGTCATCAACAGTAGTGGAGGGTCCATCATCCATGTCTTTCTTTGGTGGAAGCAGTGATAGTGCTGACTCATTCATAATTTGTTCACAACTTTCATTTAAAAAGAAATTAGTGTATGCTGTGTTTTCCATTTAACATTTTCAGATTTTTGTTTCCATTATTCATGTCAGTTCTAACACTATAAAGGAAAAGTTCACTAATTGTTAATATAATTTATATTGAGACGCATTATTTCATTTTAGGACCAAGAGTCATGACTAGGATTATTATATATATCTAATGTGCATTCTCTTTTTATTTTTATTATTCATTTATTTTTAATCCTCACCGAGGACACACTTAGAGAGAAGAAGGGAGAGAGAGAGACACAGAGAGAGAGGGAGAAAGAGAGGAAGGGAGAGAAGAAGAGAGAAACATCCATATGAGAGACAAACTAATCTGTTGTCTTCTGCAAAGGTATGTGCCTGACCCAAATCAAACCGGCAACCGTTGGGCTCAGAGGACACCACTCAGCTAACTGAGCCACTCTTGCCAGGCACATTCTCTTTTTAATAAACACTGGAGAGATGTAGAATAGATCTCCTGCTTTCAAATACTGTAAAAAACAAAACTAAACAAACCAAAATAAAACTGATGCAGGAAATAAGGAATATGGAACATCATTTCTAGAGATAACTCTTAAAGGGTGTGTGTGTGTATGTGCATGTGTCAGAAAGAGGGAGCAAGAGAGAAAACAATAATAACACTTACATAGCACTGACTATGTGTCAGACATGTTACAAATGCTTTATATATATAAACTGCTTTAATCCTCACAACAAACTATGTATTAAATACTTTAATTAGACCCATTTCATAGATACAGAGGGACATAATGCAAAGACAAGCTAAAAAACAAGACACCACAGGTCTTATTGCCAACACTAAAATTAAAGGCTCTAGAAGACTGAGATTTTCCTAATTCTGAGGCAAGCAGTCCTGACCTGGTATTTGGTACTACATATAATATTTTCCAAGTGGGAATGACTAGGACTTTCAGACCTCAAGAGTTTCTGCCTGCCACAAGATTAGATAAAGAGCACAAATTCCATCACATACTTTATACTGTACTATATTTTAGAATTTGGGAATATCTTTTTTTAAAAAATGTCTTTATTGATTTCAGAGATAGAAAGGGAGAGGGGGAGAGAAAGATAGAAACATCAATGATGAGTCATTGATAGGCTGCCTCCTCCATGCCCCTACTGGGAATCAAGCTGGAAATCCAGACATGTGCCCTGACCAGAAATTGAACCTTGATCTTGTCGATCATAGGTTGATGCTCAACTGCTAAGCCATGCCATTGGCGAGAATTTGGGGATATCTTTTTTAAAAATTGAGTTAATTAGAAAATATTATTGCCCAAGGTCTAATAAAAAGGGAAGATACTGTAAGTAAATCAAAAATGTTGCATTTGCTAAAGAATATAATTGTCATAATTTATTTTTAATTATGCCAAAATTTCAAATACCTATATATTTATCATTTACATGTAATATTATAGCTTCTTAAAGATAATCACTTCTACTAATTCCACAAGTAAACCATGTTTTCCTCATTCCATGGATCATCTATGAGATTCTTTTATCTCTGTAAGCTTGACCTTGACAATAAACCCTTGGAGAGTATCTAGATGTTCTTAGCCTACACAGTGTGAGTTACTTATCTGACCAATAAGACTGATGGAACATAAACAAGAAAAAATAATTTAGATGTATGCCATACATTGGGCTAGTCTAACCAGAATTGGTGAATTAAAAATTGCTTTACATTTAAAAGTTTCTACTGGTTATATTTGTTAAAAAGTTGTCTCATCACATATATCTGTAGGTAAATTTACAGATATAGTTCAATTGATATGGATATATATTTTCTTAACTCTTCTCAGGAAAAGTACTTTAATGCAAAAAGTATCTTTTTAAAAATGTTGAATATGTTTCATTGAATACATGATTATATATTGAAAATATAGCAGTCCTAAAAAGTGTGATGGCAGTTATGTAAAAGGGATATTTACTATGGTTTCTCAATTAATATAAAGTAGTAATTGATCAAAGTAGCATTAAACTTAGAGATAACCTTTAATTTAAGTGTGCAAAGTCCTCACAGGCAGGCTCCAAAACATGGGACCTTGCTTTCACGGATGCTCTTGGTTCAAGGGACTTTGCATACCTGTAAAAAGAAGAGCTCCACTGATAAGAGAAGCTGACAATATTTACTTTAATGAATGACTGTGAGGATTATAAATACTGTTAATAGTATATTGCTGTATCCATTCTAGTGCCTTGTACAGATTCTTTATTAAACATATGTGACTATTAATATTATTATTATGGAGAGAGTTATATTTTATTTAGCTTGTTCTCCCATGAAGTTTTTGAAGCTATGGTAAGCTTAAAAGTTTTAGCAATTCTCATGTCATTTTATTCATTCACTCCAGTAATTCATCCACTTGTTCACTTAACACATATTCATTGACTACCAACTAAATATTAGGCTCCATTCTATTTTTTGTAAATGCAATAAAGTATGAAAAAATGTCCTTGAAAAAAATGTAGGCAGATGATGACATAGAGCATCAAAAACTTTTCCAGTGTATTAGTGTTCTCAATGAGCTTTGATCTAAACCACTCCCTTTAACCAGAAACAACAGGGGGCTTGCCCTCATTTTATGGCATATTATACTTCCAAGTGTTCCACTTCCTTTCTCACTGGGCTAATCTCCCAGTTCTTCACTTACAGCTTCCTTTAATGTCTTGTCGTAACTAATGTCCTCATTTATGGCATCTACCTCTCCTCCTGGATGACATTTGATCTTCACAAAGGAAGATTACATTTCTTTCCCAGCACTATAAATATTACTGTTTTCTTTTCTAAAATAAGTTTCTATGATTTAGTGCAGAAAAATTAAATAATAATTGTTTATTTTCAGGCTCTTTGTCTTTTCTCAGTAGCATATTCAGGTCACACTTTTCTCAAACTCCTCCCCAGATCCTTCATCACCCCTCCCCCCAGCACACATATAACAAACATACATATCTCATATACCTTTCACCCAAGAAGTCAATCTGGCAGAGCTGTACTGAACCAATTTCTGTTCTCAGGATAAATGGGGTGGAGTAGAAAATTTACTCATCTCCTAGGTGGCAATTTTTACTGGAAGTGGTGTACTATCCAGATCAAATACATAAGAAACTCTCTTTAAAAATTATATATAGAATTAATAGAAAAATAGAATAGTGTTTCACATATCCTATCTTTAATATAAACTGAGTAAAAATATTGCTGGTGATATCACTGGTGAGTTAAAAATCAATACAGTGTGGTTTTCAGCTGTTCAAATGCTTTATTTTAAATTTCTTGTAAAAACTAATTCATCTGAATATAAGTAAAAATACAGGTATCTTAATATTGAGATTGCTCAAACATAATGCTCTCTATTATATAAGATCATCATAAGATATCCTATTTCTTTGCCAGAACTTTACTTTCTTGGTCATAGAAACCAGTTTTGTGCAATAAGGGAAATTTAACAGATGGCAAAGCCACAGCTCAGAAAAGAAAAAAAATAATCATCCCTTCTGGTTTAGATAATCCCTAGAGTCTTGCCTTTGAAATGAGACTAGTTTCCTATAGCAATACCTTAAAAAGAAGAATGGGGTTTTGGTTGGAATCTGTGACTAGAATGAAGGAATCCTAGCTTATAATTTTGGTTGTACCATTTATTCATTGTCTCTTGGAGCAGTCAAGTAGCACTGATTAATAAATAAATATAGCTAAACTGCCCCTGGGGCTCTGTGAAAAGCACACTAGGCAAGTATACATTGTCCCCAGAAATATTTAAAATATCGTTATTCATATATCAGATGGCAAAAATATAAAACATAGGAGAGATTGTTTTCATCAGTCTGAAAATACGTAAAATCCTGTAGAAATCAAGAGTAATTGTCTCAGTGTTTTTTACAAGGTTGAGAGAATCCTATTGAAAAGGGTAGAATTATCTTCTCAAAGTACAGCATATAAATCTTTCTTTGGATTACTATGTCACATTTTCTCTTTCCCTTGAACTTTTACATGGTGGAAAAGAATTCCTCAAGAGTTCAGTAGAAACATCACATTACAAAACATCCAGTTATGAACACCCATTGTACACAGAAAGTGAGGTGAATTTAATAAAATAGCCCGAACTAAGCAAGGGCAGCAACTGACCTTTGGAAATAGGAGCTTGTGATAAGAAGTTTAGTTTGGGAACCTGATGTTCTCATCCGCCCACTGACCCTCAAGAAGAAACAACCTAAGTAAATGAAGTGCTGGATGTGAATCTAGATGATGAAGGAGGTGGAACCAGTCATGCTCTGACCCTGTGTAAGAAAGTGTTGTCAGAAGAAAGGTAGAGCGAATGATGCTTGGAACACAAAGGCTCAGAGCTCAGAGCTTTAAAGTGAGAGTCTCTTCTCTTTTGTGTCAGATACATTATGAGTATTGGCAATTGTTTTTGAGCTATCACAGAAAAGGTACAGACACGAGATGTGAATACCATTCTATCTAACGTCTGAAATAAGGTAGGAAACTTTTATCACATTTTATCTGATTTTTGTCCGCAGGTTTTTGTTTATGAAGTGATTTGAGTCATGACATTTATTCCATTTAAACCATACTCTTTAAATTTAGAAATATAAACACACTCATTTTGAGCCAGAATGAAGCACTAACAAAAATTAGTGTCTTTATAAAATTTTGTTCTGGGCCTTTATTGCTTTTCAGTTTCATTTATGAAGAGCCAATGCACACACTGTTGATGAATCAGATTAAGGAAAATCACAGCATGCACAGTTTAATTTCTACTGGGAAGCCCCGGTTATCCCCTGTGAGGATTAGTGTTTCAGAGCAGGTATACATTCTTGTCCTAAAACAAATGACTTGAGTGTAACACCAGTGCCCATGTGTTTATGCATCTTAATGCCTTAAATGTTACCTAATTATATTGTATGAAATTCTAAATATATACCAAGAAAATGAAAGGGAATAGAGATCTATATTTCAGAATGTATTATGGCCCCAGTTGTTAATGCCCTGGAGGAAAGATGGAAGTTTTAAAACAGGTAGCATGGTAAACCAGCTTTACAGTAGATTTGAGCTGCAGATGGGTTGCTTGTTATAAGTTCAAAGAACTCCAGTAGAGACTAAACTAAAAATAAAAAATATTAAAGTGCCCAGACTGTTTATGATGAGTGCTTGACATTTATTACTTCCTTTGACTTTTTTCTTCCTTAAAAAAAAATCCTGTGTGATTTAAGAGGACCAAACTTTTAGCTGCTATAGAGTCAGAAATTAAGTTAGTCAGAAAATGATATTCCCTTGTTACCAAATTTGATTCATGGAAAAATTGTGGAGATACTCCCTTTCCCAAATGATTTTTGACAGTTTTCTAAATCCCCTTTCAACTATCTTAGCTCTTTAGGTCTGGAATACCTATGCCATGGGAAAACTCGGAGGGGAAAAGCAAAGAGCAGGAATTTACTATATTACCCTTTAGCTCTTGGTTTCTCAAGCCTCCATGCCTTCTTCACCAGTGAAGAAAAGAGTCACACTGGATGAGGTGCTGCCTGGCCCATCACAATCAAGTTTCCATTCAGGGAAAAACGTCATTATAGGGTTTAGAATACTTTTTATTTATGTCTCATAAACAAGTTTAAAAATAACACCAATAAAGGATGTTAACCATATGCCGTCTCACAGTTTGTGACTAACGGGGATAAAGTTACCAGAGCTCCCTCAAGCCCTTTGAACTTGGGAGCCAGTGTGCATTTCTTTTCCATTGTACAATATGATAAACAGTAACCCCTTCATTGCCACTCCAGAGTGTGGGGCAGGCTCCCTTTGTACTAGAATACTCTCAAACAGATGCTTACATTCAGTAGGCTTTTGTTTTTCTTATTTGCCTTTAGAAATACGTTTAGATAAAAGCATGATTGACAATCAGAGGTTAAAAAATGTCCAAAAGATTCCTAGGCGTCAGAGCCGTGATCAGGAATTTTAACAGAGTTTTAAGAATAGGTTTTATTATTCAAAAATAAACAAGTTAAAGATAAATCATTACTTTTAGATAACAACATAACCTTTAGTATCACAGAACATGTAATGTAGCCAGTGATGCTACCTTCATTTCGCAAATTCACATACCATTTTATCAAGTCCTAAATATGGTAAAACAACATTCTTCAGGCTACCTTAACATGTTATTTCTTGTAAAAGAGAGTCACATTTATCGTTTTTCCTTACATTCTGTATACACTTAGGTAAGTTAAGGGAGTGAAAATGTACAAAATCAGTCATAGAGAGACTTAAGTCTGGATGTGATGTTCCCATCATCACATCATCATTGTCACCTCCATAACCCACATGGTGTTCTAAAAACTCCAAATGCTAAGTGCATGTTGCATTTTATTCCTATGCTTTGGGAAAGGATTATAAATCTCTAGATACTCCATAAAGCTAAATAAAAAGTGATAGAAGCAGGATTGTTTCATCTGCCATCACAATAAAAAGAGTATTACAATTTTAAAAGTCTTGCCTATTTTATCAGTTGGCAATTGTATAAAGGATCAGAAAACAGCCGTACAGCATTACAGAATGTTTCTGTTTTTATTTTTGCAAGTGATTTTGGTATGACTACGAAACTCGACACTATCTCTCTCTCATTCACGTAATGAGACTGATAGTGAATGTGAGCTCAGAATAAAATCGTAGGAGTTTTGCAATCAATGGAAATAATACAAGGACGCAGAGGAGATCAACCTCTGAAGTTCTCTAGGTTAGACCAAAGAGAAGGAAGAGTACAGACCTCAGAGATATTTGCCAAAGACTATAAATTTAAATAATTGTTCAGGTTTCAAATTTCAACAGTTGGCATAGTTTACCAGATGTGTACTTGCGCATTTAGAATTCTACAATCTTTGCAAAAAGGTCAAGGTTCGGTGTGAAAGGACCTTGGCCAAGAGTGTTGCCTTTGAGTGCAGATGGTTTGAATGGAAATCCTAGGTGAAGACAGGAGTGAGCTTTCCACAATCTCACTTTTCTGTGCCTCAGTTTAGTCAGCTATATATCATGGGGGTAGAAAGAACAGTAACCTTACAAAATGACTGTGAAGGTAACGGAGGTAATTTACATGCAGCAACTAAAAGAATGTCTGTGTTATGATAAATGTTCAAAAATATTATTTATTTTTACTTGATATATTTTTATTCACCTTTGAGCGAAGGCTTGCCCATGCTGGGTCCATAGTAACCCTGGGTACTTCACTTCATGATGGTGATCTGCATTCAATTTAAAGGTTCAGAGCTTCATCTGAATTCTGTCTACCCTTTACTTAGAATTTATCTCCAGCAACCAAAGTAGAACTCGAAAAGACATACATGCTTCATAGATGAAGTACTTGCCAAACTTTACATTATTAAAATTTGAAGAAAGCTATTAGAAATAATGTCATGAACCTCCTATGAGTGTCTTTTGATACATAAGACCAGGTACCAGCAGGCATGGTTAAACTATTCATAGTAGCATGCACAAATAAACAGAGCTAATCCATGATAATCAAAGCCAGATTAGCAATTACCTGTGTATATAGTTGGGTAATGACTGGGAGTGTGCACAATGCAAGCTTCTGGATACTGATAATTTTTTTATATCTTGAGTAGGTGGTGGTTATATATGTCATTTTGTAAAGATTGGTCAGCTAACACAAAATGTATACACTTTACAATTGTCAAACTAAAATAAAACTATTTTTAAAATGTTCGAGGAAGAGACATCTAGAAGTAAAGATTTTCATGAAATGCATGTTATTTAAAATTCACATTGGCATATTATGGGCTATTGTCCTCTGATTTCAATTCTCAGGGAAGTTCCTAAACCATTGTATCTCAACTCTTAGGTATAATCCCTTCTAAGTTTAGGCCATGAAATCAGCTCCATCTCCTTTCATTCTTTTTTCTACTTAGTTCCACTGACCTTTGAATAATTTCTTGTTATTTTACTGAAAACTTGAATACCCAACTTATTTTTTTTTTTTTAATTTCCCATCTAAATTTTATTGCTGTCTTATGCAAATTCAATGTCTTTGTGTTTGCTCAGCTGACAACCTGCCCTTTCAATTCCTCAGTCTCATCTCCACTTGACTGGACTTCAGTGACTAAATCTCATAGTCACATTTGGGCCCTGTCATCACCAGGAGGGGTTTGGAATAAAAGCCTGAGACCACTACATCTATTACAGCCTCCTTCCTGCTGGCGCTCTCATTCAGCTATTCCCAGTACAGCAGTTCAGCTCTCTTTCTCATCCACACATCCAACAGCCTGATGCTTCTATTTTCTCCATTGCTATCTTTTTTTTTCTTTCATTTTTACAACTTCCTTGTTTATCTTACAATTCACTGTGAGGATTAATACCTCATGTTCCCAGGCCAATTGAATTCCTTTGAATCTTTCTGCCAAACCCCAGTCTTGGATCATCTGAACCGCCTGTCATCTCTATTCTTCCGTCAGAACTACTAGAGAAATCACAAAACAATGAAAGTCAGTAACTGTACACATTCATAATGACCAGCACCCACCAGGCCCTGATGCTGCCCAGTGATTCTTGGTTTTCCTCATCAGCTTTCTCCAAAGTTCTCCACAGCAGTCATTTCAGAGTGTACTTACCTTTCTCACCTACAGCCTCTCCCTGTCTCCATCTCTTTCTCTCAGAGATAGTTTAGCTACCTACGCAATGAAGAAAATATTAACCACTGAATGAAAACCATCTCAACCTTCTGCCACCTAATGGGTAAATGTAACTATCTCATAAACTTTTTCCCTCTCGATACAGAAGGTGTTTTCTTCTTCCTCTCGAAGTGTGTCTGGGCCTCAGTTCTCTGCTTCCTCCTATAACTCTCACTCTATTTTTCTATAGTTTCACTCCTATCACTTTAACTGTTACTTCTGTACTATAGCTCTTAGTGTTATTTTACAACAACTGCCTTGCCTTCCATGTAAAACTTCCTCTATCCCATACCTCCTTCTAGCTACTACTCTCCTTTTCCTTTTCTTCCTTTCACAGTTAAATATCTACATATAGCCCAATTGGTGTGGCTCAGCGGTGGAGCATCAACCTAGGATCCAGGAGATCGAGGTTCAATTCCTGGGCAGGGAACATGCCCTGGTTGTGGGCTCGATCCCCAGTAGGGGGAGTGCTGGAGGCAGCCGATCAATGACTCTCTCTCATGACTGATGTTTCTATCTCTCTTTTCCTCTCCTTTTCTCTCTCTGAAATCAATAAAGATATATTTAAATATATATATATCTACATATATAATGTAGATACACACATACATATATTTATATATAAAACATGTATAATACACACAGGCATGTGTAATACGTACATTGCATATCTATATCTAACTATAATGTGTAATATACATACATATATAATACATAAATTATATGTCTATATCTATCATACACAACTTTAGTCTCTACAAAACTGATCTCATAGGGTTGCAAATAAGGAAAAACTAGGTCACAGTCTAATGGACACTTTTTGAACCTTATACTTCTGACTTTTTAAACATTCTCTGTACAGTCTAAACTCTGTGAAGTATGAGGCCTGGGCCTAGATTTGTCTTTCTACTTCTGTATTTTCAAGCCTCTCATGGTAGGTTTTCAGTAAATATTTACTGCATAATTTAATTAATGTTATTGAAAGTCATATAATATTCTTCACCACAACTTGCATTTACAAATATATTGACCTTTGTAGAAAGCGTAATTCTAAGTTACTTAAGCATGAAGGAAATATTTACTAAAGCTTTCAGAGCCACGGACGTCTATAGAACCTTACACTTGTAGCATTTTCAAATAAACGGATGAGTTTACATAATGCAATTTCTGAAAATGGATAGGAGAGTAAAATAATGTATTTTATTTTATATCATCCAATATATCTTGACTCTTTGTATCAGAGGCTTTCAATTTTTGTATGTCATTGTGAATTATTCTGTAGGTGAGAACTTGTATTTCTAATTCATATGTATGGGGAAATTTAGTTTTCATAAATAATTCATATTCTTCAAGAATTAAAGAAATAGCTTAGGTAAGCAGTAATTTTTCTGACAGGTGCACAACTATGAGAGAGACTTTGCTTTCAATAATGGATCTTATATGTGTAGCACATTTTGTTTTATATGCTACAGCAGCGTCAATACCACATCTGGAAAAATAATCTGATTCTGTCTGTGTTATTTGGGTTTGCCCTTATATGGAGGTCAGTGTTCTCTTACTTGAGTATGAATGGTTTTTCCATCTTTTATCTTTCACAAATGATTATCAATCCTACCTCCCTGTGGCTGACTGTTAAATTATATAATACTATATTTTTGCAACAAAGAGAATCACTGCCCAGCAGGTAGCAGTCAAGTGGCCTAATGCTGATCTTACTCCTGATCCATACTTGCCAAACTCTCCCACAGAGAACAGTGACATTTGCTTGGAATATCCACTGTCCAGCCACTCTAGCATCTAATCTTAGATTAACATGAATATTAAAAGAGTTGCATAGCATTTTGACACCTAATAGCGTATTTTTCTTGAATTGCAGAATATTATTTTTTAAGCCGTATTATTCTTACAGTTTTATTTATTGTAAGAATATGTACTATCAAATTTTTCAGGATGTAAAAAGAATTTCTTCATTCTCAGGACCAGAAACTAGTATTTGATACATTCTTGGCATTGGTTTATTTTATTTTGCGGAACTTGAATCACAATTTTGTTTTGTATTTTGTTAATCCTCCCCCCAGGATATTTTTTCCATTGATTTTTAAAGAGAGTGGAAGGGGGGCAGAGAGAGAGAGAGAGAAAACATTTATGTATCTCTATCACATTGATCAGTTGCCTCCTGCACTGCCCCAGCTGGGGACAGGAATCGAACCTGCAACCCAAGCACATGCTCTTGACCGGGGATCAAACCCACAGTCCATCCGTGCACAGACCAACACTCCACCCACTGAGCCACACCGGCCAGGACTTGAATCACATTTTTTATTGTATTAACTCTCATTGTCTAAATAGCAGCTCACAAGAGTACAAAGAGAATGTGGGGTTCTTTTGTTATTCGAGATCAGAAGAGAGCCCCTACTTCTTGCAAGAATCCTATAGAGGAAGTGACCCAGGAAATCCTACCAGTTGCCCTGAGAATTAAAATAGCTTGTTTTACTGCTCAGGGGAAGCCCAGCATGTGGTGAAGCTGGATGAGTCATGTAATAATAAGTTTTGGGTAAAGAGTACTGGGGCAGTCACTAGATGTATAGCATGGTTTCTGTGGGACCTCTGCTCTGGGGACAGCCTTTCAAGCTATAAAGAAATATCGTTTTCTTGAGTCAGCCTTCTGGCTCAAAAACAGTCTCCCTGTCTTCACTTAAGCAGAGATGTCCTCACTTAAGGATAAATGAGAACACACTGCTTTTCCTGGAGTCAGTTCTTCTGACCATGTGTACTGGCTTCCAGTCCTCCTGTCCACTTGGAAACAGACTCTTGGCTCTCAGTCATGTAAATCAGCCCTCCTGGCTTCTAACCTGTTGTTTCCCAGTTAGAAGTCCAACCCAGCTGCTCTCCTGATTACTTACCAAAGCATAGCACCTTGTATCAGCAAATGATACTTTCCATTGTAACCAATGCTCCTGCAAACCCAAAGAACTATAAGGCTGATAGAATTAAAGATAGCCAGTTGTATACAATAAAGAAATCAATAGGTTATGAAAGCCATATTATGTTAAAATTTGACACATAGTTCTCTTGTTGCATAAATGGCTTAAAAGGCATTGGTTATATTTGAACCTATTTATACTGTGAAATTCTTATAAGAAAAACCCTATAGGAAGAGTAAGTTTTATGAATTTACCACTACTATATAAGAACTATTTAACTCTTTAACAGATTATCTCATATTCTGGCCGTGGGCATTGTTTCCTAAATTAAACAGAAAACAAAAGTGAGAACCAAGTATTCCATAATTGACAAAGAAGAGTTGATTCCTAATAGATTTTGTAACAAGTGATGAAATCAGAATAAAATACTACAAGTCTGGAATTTTTTCTTCATCACATATTTTTAAAATAACCTATTGGTAGAGATAGCCATTTGAAGAAAGGTTCCATTACTTAGAAATAGTGAACTGTCAACTTATATTGAATTGTGAAAACAGATTAAAATGAAAATGTAAAGTGCCAAGCTTGTTTTAGAGTTAAAAAAAATCATACTGGCCTGTGGCCAAAATATTTGCCTCCAAATGTCATCTTTAGAACAATTTTTTAAACCCACTGTGATTGCCTCTCCCTCCTCTCAATTCCCGGCAGGCTAAAGCAGACCTCACATAGTCCCACACAGATGTAGACAGAGAAACTGCTCATTATCAATCAACGAACACAAACAAGTTGAAGACTGCTCAGTTCCCCCTGTTAAAGGTAAAGAGGCTTAAAGCCCCCAAAGAGTTTATTATTCTGGGACTGAGATCGTCAAAGTCATTTGATTTTTGACTTGCACAGTAGCCACAAAGGTTAAATTGAGGTTAAGTTTCCCAAAAAAAATGGAAGCAATTAAACAGTTAAATAATGTTGTTTTATTTTTTGTTTTTAACACAGATACCAAAAAAGGTATTAATGTAATCAAAATGTGATTTTTTTTTATATCTCTAACAAAAGTGGTACATAAGAAATTGCCATTATACTTAATTATATTTTTACTTACTATTATTTAACTAAAAATCACCCCAGAATAATATGAATATATTCAGCCAATAACTGATTATAAGTATTCTCTCTTTGTAGAAAGATATCTAAGGACCTCTGTAGTCTATAATTTTCAATTAGGCTAGAAAAACTCAGGCTCGTTGAACGAGATAATAATATTACTTATGTTTGTTTGAATATGCTCACTTAGAAAGAAAACCAGTCACAGAGTCAGAAGACTTCAATATACTTTATTTTATACAAATCATTTTCACATTCATTATCTCATTTGATTTCTAAGTAGAGGTAATGTATGTAATGTAGAGGGACATTTGACAAATGACAATTAAAAAAAAAAAGGAAACACATATTATGTGATTTGCCCATGACCACATATTTAGTAAGAGTTGGAGTCAAGCTCAAATTTCTTTCTATTTCCATACATTACATAACATCAGATCTAAAGAATTATGTCTTCTTAAGTAACATGGAGTATTAGGCTTTATCACTAATTTGAAAAAATGTTTTTGATCATATTCTTAAAGAATAACTTTTAACCCTAGAAATAAGTTCACATACTATTAACTGAATCTTGTGTGTCTGAAAAAAATATCTTAACCCACCACCATGGGAAATGGGAGACCTGGATGTGTTGATTGTATCTGCATATGTTGGCAAAAAAAAAAAAAAAAAAAAATTAAAAAAATTTGGACTGTGACCAAGACAAGTCCCCTCCTAACTAAATTTCTTTTCCAGATTGGTTTTAATTGCTTTTCTGTGAACAAATATTCCCCTGCCTTAAGTTAATGGGAAAGAGTTTCAGTGTAGAGGGTTAATAAAATAGGAAGAGTGGGCTTGAAGAATGGCCCCTTTTAAGATTCCCTAGATAATGGGGCAACCGTCAGGTATTCTAGCAGATTGGAGGGGGGAACATGGCTCCTTTAAGGACCCTCGAGGCTGGAATTCGATAAAGTATAGAGAAGCACTCTATCCCTGAGAAGCAGGAAAGGGAAAACAAACTGAGCTATGTAAAATATTGCACATGATTTGCCAAATATAGACACACCCAGGTTTCCTATTCCACATGAGGTTAGAGCTTGCATTGCACATAGCAAATGTGGCCTTGCTCTGACCCAGATCATGCCATGAGGGAGGGACCAGCCACTCTGAGAAGCAGTTCTCTTTTTGTTTGTTTGTTTTTTGAAGCCCTACACTTCCTTATAGTGGGTACACTGGGCTATTAAAAATCTTAAGGAACCTTTGTGTAGTGTTTCCTAGGTGAAGAACCACCCAACACACACTGTGTAATTAAAATGAAAACAAAACAAAACATCAAACAGATTTTTTTGGGTGTTATGCTTAAATAAAAACTTTTACCGCTATAAATAATCGTTGACATGCTGTTTATTGAAACATGTGTCTGAAAAAAATATGCTAACTCTTATAGATAATGAAGCTAAAGAATGCAGTTTTTATCTTTAGGCAGAATAACTAGAGCCAAATTCTAGAGGAACCTAAATTTATGTCTGCTGACTCTCAAGAAAAGACGAGTGCGTATTCGGTTTATGGTAAAGGATCTGCTTGACCACATGCCACAACCCGCCAGCAAAAGGTTACGCATCCCATAGTTCCCTTTTGTTGCTGTGAAGTATTTGCTTGCTGGAGCATGTGACACACACATGGATGGTGCAGAAAGTCTTTGTTCTTAATTTGCCAGAATGGTGTGGTCAGGCATTTGACATTCTTTTAAATTCCATTTAAATAATTTTATCTCAGATAAAATACTAACAGCTTTAAAAAAAAAACGAACAGGCTCTGCAATGTATAAAGAGAAAGGAGAGGATTGGAGGGGGAAAATGGGCATCAGAAAGCTAGCTAGGATTACTTGTGTTTATTAAGTGTTAGCTACGTCTGTCATTTACCAGAAAAGAGACCACAAATTCCAGTTTCTATCCGGAACTGATAAAGATAGGTAGCATGTAAGGTTATGTGTTTATTTATTTATCAGATGATGACAAGGAAATGACTACACTGCCCAGCACAAAGCAGAAAGTAGCTCATTGCATCACTTTGTTTTCCTAACTATAAAGGAGCTACCTAGTTAATTTGTGCAGATGTGATCCAGAAGATTAATGATGCCTAAAGGATCTTGAAGAAATAATTTAAACTCAACACATATTTTACCTTCTAAATACTGAGTCGATACACATCTATACTTTTTAAGTTGCCCTAAGACTCAGACTTTCTGAGCAGCAGCACGCTCTTCTGCAAAGCTACCTGGAGGCAGTGGTGGTGGTGGATGCTGTGGTCGTAAGTTTGGTGGCTCGTTGAGTTTATTTAAAGAATTTAGGAGGCAGAACAACTATTTATTCAACAGCTTGAAGATACTTCCCCTATGCCCTTCCTCTGTTGACTGGCCAGTCAAAATGATTTGCTCTATGTTAGAAAATTTTATCACTTTATTGACTTACCTCTTTTTTTTTTTTTTAATGCTTTAGTAAATTGCTTCTTTCTCTGAACTACTGTTTATACTACTGTCCCTGAGCTTACTTTTTAAAAAATGTTTTTATTGATTTCAGTGAGAGGAAGGGAGAGATAGAAACATCAATAATGGCATTTAGGGCCCACCTGGGATAACTCAGGGACTCTCTTCATCTCAAGGTCCTTAATCACATCTGCAATAATTTTACCACCTAAAGTAACATTCACAGGTTCCAGAGATTAGGTCCTGATATCTTCTGATTTCTTTGGGTGACCATTATTCAGCCTATCTTCTTTTAAAAACTATTTTTAATGTATTAAATGTTTACTTCCATATTTTTCCAGGCCTCTTATAATTCCCCCTCTCTCTCTCCCTCTCTCTTTCTCTCTCTCAGAATCTGATAGACTATCTTTGGTGTTTGTCTTACAATATTTACAATGAATACTACTATTTATTTTGGGATCCTGAATATTAGCTACCATTTAGATATCAAATGGTTAGATAAAACACTTGAGGATCTATATATTTGTATTATAGTTACGTATACTACTTTTAATTGAAACATGATTAAGACTAATAATACTAGAAGAAAATATGGATTCTGTCTAAACAATTCTAGAAAAAGTAACTGTTCTACCCTATGGTATCAAACCTTAATATTTACTTGGAGGTGGTAAATGTTTTTATAACTACTATTTTTTTTATTAAATTTATTGAAGTGACAGTGGTCAATATGAACATATAGGTTTCAGGTGTGGGTTTCATTACAAGATCTGTATTTTGCTCTGTGTGCCCACCACCCAAAGTCATATCTTCTCCCATCACCATATATTAAGACCCCCTTTATCCCCTCACGCTCTTCCCTGTGGCAACCACCACACTGCTGTTTGTGTCCACAAGTTTCAGTTTTATATCTCACATGTGAATGAAATCATATGGTTCTTAGCTTTTTCTGACTGACTTATTTCACTTAGCATAATATCCTCAAGGACCATCCATGTCACAAATGGCAGTTTCATCCTTTCTTATGGCTGAGTAGTGTTCCATTGTGTACATGCACCACATTTCTTTACCCAGGGCTCTATCGCAGGACACTTTGGTTGTGTCCATGTCTTGGCAACCGTGAATAATGCTGCAGTGAACATAGCGGTGTATATATCTTTGCGAATATGTGTTTTTTAGTTTTACGGGTATATACCTAGGACAGGGATTGCTGAGTCATATGGCAGCTCTATTCTTAATTTTTTACTATTTTTAAAAATCAGAATAGTCTTTACTTAGACTCCTAATGATGGATGTACTGACCGTGTGTGGATCTCTACCATGTGTGGAAGCATATTCATCCAAAGATGGCTTCACAAGATGATAGAAGTCAGTAATATTTTGTCTTTAATTCTAACTCCTCGGATTTTATGCCTCACATCTCATTATATCTCTATAAATACGTAAAAAATAGTATAACCACAATTTTTTTTATGATCCAATTTTAAACTATGAAAAGAAATTGCTACCAATAAAATATAATTGCTTTTGCATTTTTATTCAGAAAGATAACCAGATGCTTTAAAAAAATGAATTCATTATACAAGATTCTCAAAACTTATTCTGTGAGCAATTATTTAAACAAATAACTGTTCTAGCATTTAAAAAATATCATTAATTACCCATGTCTAATATTTTTCTTTAGTATTTGAATGTAAAATGGGTATGCTGCATGGATACATCAAAAGGATTATTTACAAAGTG
The DNA here is from genome assembly GCF_054644295.1 of Miniopterus natalensis. Classification (NCBI taxonomy): domain Eukaryota; kingdom Metazoa; phylum Chordata; class Mammalia; order Chiroptera; family Miniopteridae; genus Miniopterus; species Miniopterus natalensis. Next base: position 52,848,127 of record NC_142090.1, on the reverse strand, counting down.
TTTAGTGGGTGAAGTTGCCTGTGGGCAAAGGAGCATAATTTATTTGCCAAAAATTTTGGGGAAAAATTTTTATATAAAATGTCTAATGTTTCACATATTGAAAAATAATTTTCTGAGGATAATTAAATTTTAGATTAACTAAGTTTTACATACTTAATAAGCTTTCAATATATTTTGTTTTACCTAAAGCAAATATGCATAGTTGCACAATCATGGAATCCAGCAGACGATTCTGAAATATGTTAATTTATAATTTGTATTGAAAAAAAATCATTAGTATTATCACTATAATACTTTTCGTGGTCTACATTCTTTAGCTTCTTGGATCTGAAACATGACTTAAAAATCATTGTAGTTTCACAGATATGGTTAAAGGAGACAGATGCCTATATATGTACTTTTGTAAACAGGTTTATGTATGAGGTGAAATATTTAAAATTGTTTTGAAAAACAAAATTAGCATATGAAAACTTTACATCTCTATTTTTATTTGTAAAAAATTAAGTCATTTAATATTAAATATGAATGATAACTAGTAGTCCATTCATAAGCTATCATTCCCCCTTTTCTACAAACCAAGGGAGTTGAGACAGCTGATTGAAATACATGAGCACAAATTAGTTGGAGGTAAAAGGTAAAAGTGTTTAAGTTTAAAGTGGTTAGTAATATGTATTAGTAAAAGTAATTCTACAGTTGTTTACCTAGAATAGTATGGTGAACATGACAATTTAATAGAGGTGTGATAACATAGCCCATTAGACTAAAAATCACAAGATATTAAGATTAACTCATATTAATAACTACTGATATACATATATAGATTGGCAAAAAGATAAATGATACATAGAAAAATAGAGATATACATTAGGTTTATATTGATTTCAGAGAGGAAGGAAGAGGGAAAGAAAGAAACATCAATGATGAGGGAGTCATTGATCAGCTGCCTCCTGCACGCCCCCTACTGGGGATCAAGCCAGCAACCTGAGCATGTGCCCTGACCTGGAATTGAACTGTGATCTCCTGGATCATAGGTTGATGCTCAACTGCTGAGCCACACCGGCCAGGCTCAGTAGTGTACTTTTTTTTAATTTTTATTTTTGTTTAAAATATTACAGATGTCCCTTTTTCTCCCCAATGACCCATTCCACCCCATCCCATCCCCCTCCCCAGTTCCTCTCCCCACCATTGTCCATGTCCTTGGCTTGTACATAAATGCACATAAATTCTTCGGTTCCTCTCTCCCCCTCCACCCACTCGCCCTCCTCCATCCCTCTGACATTTGTCAGTCTCATCTATGCTTCCATGTCATTGAATCTATTCTGTTCATCAGTTTATTAAGTTCTTTAGATTTCACATAGAGGTGAGATCTTGTGATGTTTGTCTTTCTCTGCCTGACTTATTTCATTTAGCATAATATTCTCCAAATCCATCCATACTGTCCCAAAGGATACAGTATCCTTCTTCTTTACAGCTGCATAGTATTCCTTGGTGTAAATGTCCCACAGCTTTTTTATCTACTCATCTACTGATGGGCACTTGGGCTGTTTCCAGATCTTAGCTATTGTAAACTGTGCTGCTATGAACATAGGGGTGCATGTATTCTTTCTGATTAGTGTTTCAGGATTCTTAGGATATATTCCTAGAAGTGGGATCACTGGGTCAAAAGGCAGCTCCATTTTTAATTACTTGAGGAAACTCCATACTGTTTTCCATAGTGGTTGCACCAGTCTGCATTCCCACCAGCAGTGTACTAGGGTTCCCTTTTCTCCACATCCTCGCCAGCACTTGTTTGTTGATTTGTTGATGGAGCCATTCTGACAGGTGTGAAGTGATACCTCATTGTGGTTTTAATTTGCATCTCTCTGATGATTAGTGACCTTGAGCATTTTCTCATGTGTCTCTTGGCCAACTGTATGTCCTCTTTGGAGAAGTGTCTATTCAGGTCTTTTGCCCATTTCTTAATTGGGTTGTTTGTCTTCCTCTTGCTGAGTAGTATGACTTCTATGTACACTTTGGAAATTAGCCCCTTATCAGATTCATCCTTGGCAAATATGTTTTCTCAGACCATGGGGTTCCTTTGTATTTTGAGGCTGTTTTCTTTTGCTATGCAAAATCTTTTTAGTCTGGTGTAGTCCCATATATTTATTTTTTCTTTTGTTTCTCTTGCCCGAGATGTGTCAGTGAAAATTCCACTATGTGGGATGTCTGTGACTTTACTGCCTACATTTTCTTCCAGAATTTTTATGGTTTTGAGACTTACATTTAAGTCTTTCATCTATTTTTGTTTATTTTTGTTTATGGTGAAAGTTGGTGGTCTAGTTTCATTTTTTTGCATGTATCTGTCCAGTTTTCCCAACACCACTTATTGAAGAGACTCTTTACTCAATGTATGCTCTTTCCTCCTTTGTCAAATATTAACTGACCATAATGGCATAGGTCTATTTCTGGGGTCTCTGTTCTGTTCCATTGATCTATATGCCTGTTGTTGTACCAATACCAGGCCTTTTTGATTACAGTGGCTTTGTAATACAGTTTGAAGTCTGGTAATGTGATCCCTCCCACTCTGTTCTTTTTTCTCAAGATGGCTGCAGCTATTCAGGGTCTTTTTTGGTTCCAAATAAATTTTCCAAATGTTTGTTATAGATCTGTGAAATATGCTGTTGGTATTTTAATAGGAATTGCCTTGAATTTATAAATTGCTTTGGGTAGTATGTACATTTTAATTATATTAATTCTTCTAATCCATGAGCATGGTATATTCTTCCACTTGTTTAAATCTTCCTCTATTTCTTTTTTCAGTGTCACATAGTTTTCGGAGTACAGGTCTTTTACATCCTTGGTTAAGCTTATTCCTAGGTATCTTATTTTTTTAGTTGCAATGGTAAATGATATTGCTTTTGTAGTTTCTCTCTCTGAAAGTTCATTGTTGGTGTATAAGAATACCATTGATTTCCAGATGTTGATTTTGTATCCTGTTGCCTTACCAAATTCATTTATCAAATCTAGTCATACTTTGACAGAGTCTTTAGGGTATTATATGTACAATATCATGTCATCTGCAAGTAATGACAGTTTTACTTCCTCCTTTCCAATTTGGATATCTTTTATGTTTTCTTCCTGTCTGATGGCTGTGGTGAGGACTTCCAGTGCTATGTTGAATAAGAGTGGTGAAAGTGGACATCCCTGTCTTGTTCCTGTTTTTAAGGGAAATGGTTTTAGTTTTTGCCCATTGAGTATGATGTTGGTTGTAGGTCTGTCATATATGGCCTTTATTATGTTGAGGTATGATCTCTCTATTCCCACTTTGCTGAGAATTTTTATCAGAAATGAGTGCTGGATTTTGTCGAATGCTTTTTCTGCATCTGTTGATATGATCATATGATTTTTGTCCTTCATTTTGATTATGTGATGTATCATCTTTACTGATTTGTGGATGTTGTACCAGCCTTTGCATCCCCAGAATAAATCCAACTTGGTCGTGATGTGTGATCTTTTTAATATATTGTTGGATCCAGTTTGCTAGTATTTTAGTGAGGCTTTTAGCATCTATGTTCATCAGGGATATTGGCCTGTAATTTTCTTTCTTTGTAGTATCTTTATCTGGTTTTGGGATTAGGATGATGCTGGCCTCATAAAAAGAATTTGGAAATTTTCCCTTCTCTTGAATTTCTGGAATAGTTTGAATAGAATAGGTGTTAATTATTCTTTGACTGTTTGGTAAAACTAGCCTGTAAATCCATCTGGTCCAGGACTTTTCTTTGCTGGGAGTTTTTTGATTACTGCTTCAATTTCATTCATTGTTATTGACCCAATCAGGTTTTCTGCCTCTTCTTGATTCAGCTTTAGAAGGTTGTATGCTTCTAGGAATTTGTCCATTTCCCCCATGTTATCCAATTTGTTGGCATATAGTTGCTCATAGTATTTTCTTACAATCCTTTGTATTCCTGTTGGGTCGGTTGTTATATCGCCCCGTTCATTTCTGATTTTATTTATTTGGGTCCACTTTCTTTGTTTCTTAGTGAGTCTGACTAAAGGTACATCAATTTTATTTATCTTTTCAAAGAACCAGCTCTTGGTTTCAATGATTTTTTTGTATTGTTTTTTAGTCTTTATGTCAATTTCTGCTCTGATCTTTTTTGTTTCCTTCCTTCTACTTCCTTGGGGCTTTTCTTGCTGTTCTCATTCTAGTTCTTTTAGCTGTTGTGCTAGATGGTTCATTAGATCTTTTGATTGTTTCTTGAGATAGGCCTGTAATGCTATGAATTTTCCTCTCAGGATTGCTTTCGTCATGTCCTATAGATTTTGAGTTGTTGTCTGTTCATTTTTGTTTCTTTCCATGAAGTGTTTGATTTCTTCCTTGATCTCATTGGCAACCCATTCATTGTTTAATAGCATGTTATTTAGCCTCCATGTGTTTGAATATTTTTGAGTTTTTTTATAGTGGTTGATTTCTAGTTTCATGGCATTGTGATCTGAGAAGATGCTTGATATGATTTCAATCTTCTTGTATTTGTAGAGATTTGCCTTGTGCCCTGACATGTGGTCTATTTTTGAGAATGTTCCATGTGCACTTGAGAAGAATTTGTATTCTGCTGCTTTGCGATGAAATGTTCTGTAAATGCCATTTAAATCCATTAGGTCTAGTGAGTCATTTAAGATCTGTGTTTCCCTGTTGATTTTCTGTCTTGATGATCTGTCCAATGCTGACAGTGGGTGTTTAAGTCCCCTGCTGATTGTGTTGCTGTCAATCTCTCCCTTAAGTCCACCGAGAAATTTTTTATATATTTAGGTGCTCCTATATTGGGTGTATAAATGTTTATAAGGGTTAACCAAGCACAATTTGTACTATATTTGTTCATTTTCCCAGTGTGATATGAATAGTTGATTTTAATTTTTAATGTAAAAGTAGCCATTGCTTTTCAAGTGTTCTTTTCAAACATGCTTTGTAACATTTACAGCATTCAGATTTAATATAATAATTTCAAATATGTTAGAACCTGATTCATAGAAAGTATTTTCCTTTATCAGGATGCTACAGAAAAAGATATTTTGTTTACTTTCAACTCAATCATTGCTACCTTAAACATTTCACTTGATTAAAAATTCACTCTGACTTTTAACAATATATTAGTATTGAAGTAGTACATAGTGCAGTGTTTCACATTTTCCAGTATGAATTACATTATTTTACACTTTCTATTTTTACATCAGTCTAAAAGGAAAATGAAGCTTGTTTATCCCTCCCACAGTTAAACAGGTTATACCTGTTAAACTGATGAGAAAACCAAGATGGAATGATCATAATTGTCTTGGCTTTTGTCATATAGCCAATTAGGGGTGATGGAAAGCTGCAACTCTGATTTCTTGCCCTTTAAGGTCACACAACTAGTAAGCAATGGACCCATTTTAAACCCATGTCATTTGGCCTAAAATCCAAACCATTTAGTTTCTGACATAGTTTTATTATTAGAACTTGTTGAAACTCTGATTTCCAGAAAGCATAGAACCTAGAAGTTACCTGATTCTGGAGGAAGTTTTAAAGTTAGTTGAAGCATATTTGAATATGCAAGTTGAAGACATGCCGGTGTTTAGTTTTAGTTAGTATTTCAACTTATTTAATCACACCACAAACATGTGTTAGCATATAAATTAATATTTTGACAATTATACTTTCATTTAGATAATATAGTTTCTGTGAAGTGGTTATTTCTTTTTGAATAATCAGCTTTCAGAGGAACACTGCTCACTGCTACCTGGAAAATAATTTCTTTCTCATTTCCTCTAGAAATCTCGTTCATACTGTTACCTGTCCTTATGGTGTAGACTTTACTCTAGCTGCAGTTGCAAGTACATAAAACAGAGTTTATTCTTGTATTACTATTACTAATTATTGTATTATTTTCCATATAAACAACTATAAACTTACTTTTGCCCCACCTTGTATATTTCCCACTGTTCTGTACTCAAGTTTAATTAAAAATGTAATCAACATGCTTCTGAGGCACTCTCATCCACTCTTCCCCCCAAATCATCTATGCTCCACCAAATCTGGCTTCCTTGGTATTTTCCATACAGCCTTGCTATTTGTCCATCTAGTGACCTGGGATACTGCTATCTTCTTTTTATGGATGAGTTCTCTGAGAGTACTTCAGGCAGCAATAATTTCCACTCTCAACTCCATTGCCACTGAACTTCTTTTAAAATAATCCCTGAAACATGTCTCTCTCAATTGTATATGGGTTTCGGTGCAGTATTTTAACTGTAGTACACCATAGTGACTAAAGACATAGACTCCAAAACAAGACAATCAAGGGAACAGTGAAAAATTAATAATTACCTGTATTCTAAGTGAATGCCAAACTCCTTGTATCAGTCAAATTAATGTCACAGTTGGGAAAAACCCACAGACACTTTAGGAAAATGTGGCTCTTTATTTATGGCTAGTGGAGTAGTGAGGAGATGAGTATAACTCGTTAATGAAATATGAAGTTTCAAGGGAAAGTTGAAATGATATCTTGGAGAAAGGACTTGGAATGCCAAGCTAATAATATTATTTCTCTCTTGCAAGAGGGGGCCATTATAATCAGGAATCTAGCAACTTAATTTGATGACTCTGTGACTGAAAGAAAAGGGAGCTACAATCTCTAGTAGGAGACAACTTTGGATATCTAATAGAGAAGTGATTAATATCCAAAATAGTCTAATATAATTGGGAGTGTAAAGGAAATAACCCCTCATCCAAAACCTGACTTCATTGCCCACTGACAAACATATGATAGGCATACAGTCAACACAGATATGGTCACTAACAATGAGGCATAAGGGAAAGGAAGTGCAAAAAGCCTGGAGTTTTAAACCCAAGCAAAGGAGAGGACAGTGATGCATTTAAAACTGAAGAAATAGGAGAATGCAAGTTTGGAAGGAAAATCAATGAATTCCAATCTACTCCTGTGGAGTTGGAAGCTACTTCATGTTTGCTTTGTACAGTAAACAACCGGTTGTTAGGTGTGTAGCTATGATGTTTATATTATTTGATAATCATTCAGTAAGGGTGATATTTGAACTTGTGAGAAGGAAGTAGATTAGTTAAGAATATGTAGAGTGAAAAGATATGCACTCTCAACATGGCACCTAGAAAAAGTCTGTACCTAGGGGACAAGTGGAATAAGCTAGTGAAAGAGCTTAAGATGCTATGGTATGAAGAGTAGTTTAAAATAGTCATGCTGTTAATAAAGACAGCATACTCAACCACTTCAAATTGTTGCCCAAGAATAAGGCATCAGTGGGTTCAATGATAAATTCATTGATAAGTGATCTTTACAACATCCATTTTCATAGAATACTTAAAGTCAGGCACTAGATTTTATTTTGTTTAGGGACAAAAGTGAAATAAGTATTAAAACAATTGTATCTAGACTACCATTTGTCTAAAAATTAATGTACGTTATGTGATTTTTAAATTAAAATAATATATATTCATGCAGGAATTTAAATACTGAGAAGTATGTTGAAGAAAATTCAAGAAAGAACAAAAGATATCAAAATCATTCAAAATTTTTAAAGATAAAATAATTATAATTCAGCATTTTTCCAAACTTGTATGTAATTACACACAAGATGCATATATATGATTGCATATATTAGCTATACACTTACATATATATAACTGAACTTAATGTGCCAGTTTATCATATTTCATTTCACTCAGTAATATAGTAAAGATATTGCCATTGTAATTAATATAAAATTCATTTAATGGCTGCATTCTAGTCCACTATACTTACATAAAATAATTTAGCAATCATTATGTACAAATAAAAACATCCATATTTGTGCATTTGTCTGATAATTGCCTTTGGGTCATGCTAATAATGGAATTGCTGTTTTTAAGAAACACATATTTTTAAATAGTTTTCACACATATTACCAAATGCTCCTCCAGACCGTTTACATTAAGTTGCACTCTAGGCAAGTTGAAGTAAAAGTTTTTCCATATGCCAAATGTAGACCACAAGGACAGAAAAGCAACATTGGGATATTAACTGATATTAATTAACATTTCTTTGCAATAGGTACAATTACCTTTTTTACCCGATGCTCTTCAGCACTGTTCAGCACTGTTCAGGAACAAAAATTCAAGAGGTTAGCCTAGATTTTAAAACTGAAATGACACACACTGCAGACAGAAGGTCAGAGTGAGTAAGGAGCAATTTATAGATGTGAAATTGAGGAGGAAACTGCCAGCTATTCAGCCTAAAAGTAACAAAGACACAGTGAGGGCCAGGGATGAGCTGCAGGGGTTAGGGGGGCTGGAAAGGGAAGTGTCTGCACGGAGAAATGGGTGCGTGCGACAGAAATGGATTTCTTTGGTGTAGAATTGGTCTAAGCATTCTAAGGGCTGGTGGAAAGGCTCCTTGACTTGAATGTGAAGAACTAGAACAGAGGAGAGTAATGGAAGAGTAATGTGATCAAAGTAGGCCAAGTGAATGGGGAAAAGAGAAGAGCTCCAGGTCCTTGGTGAGATAAATACAAATAAATGGGCATCAAGAGCTGAGCAGTTATTGATCAATGATAATAGGACAGTCATCTCAATATGGCAATGAGGAGTGAGGAGAACACTCACCCCTCTTTAAGCATTCAGGGGTATGAATGTGGGGAGGGTTTCAGAGTAGAAAGCGTTATCAGGATTAGGTCAGGTTTTAGTTCAGGTGAGGAGATGGAGAAAGTGCTCTAGAAAAAGTTTAAATGATAGGATTTTAAAAATTTTCTAAAAGATCTGGAATAGAGGCAGAACAAAATCCACTGTAAAAGTGTCCAGAGAATGAAAACAATATGGTTTGATTGCCACCACACCCCCTACCCCCACCCCAAATCAATGTATTTACTTTTGTGCTGCTTGTTATTGATTACTTATGCTGCATTATGGCTATGAGGTCAGCATTAAAACAAATGAATGAGCAAGACCAATTAATAACTGTTGGTCTACAATACCTTATAGGGATGAGCCAGTTTTTTTTTTTTTTTTACTATAGAATCTAGCATTCACATGACACCCACAATATTTTAGATTTACTATTAATTAAATGTACCTTATGATTTGAACAGACACTTAATGCTGAGTTCCTACCAAGGCCCTGAGCTTTATTAAATGCACAGTTGCCTCTTTGCATGGCAGAATTTGACAGACAAACTATTGGGCCTTTAGAAAACACAGCAGAAAATACTATTTGGAAAATATTTTACTTCTTGATTTAGTGTAATATAAGGAAATGTAAAAGAAAATAAAAAGAAAAATCTCTGCTTAAAACAAGTGTTCAGGGAATGAGAGCATTAGTATATTACTGAATATATCACCCTGTGACTGAAATATTTTTCAAGGCTTTTAGATGGTTTTAGAATAGTTTAATCACTTGAATAAAAATTCCCCCATAAATTTAAATCATATTCATTGACAAAAGTCAATTTTCATTTTTTGTCATGGGCAAATATTGCATACTTGTGAATTTGTCTATGAAATTTTGCCACACAGAATATCCTGTAGTCTATATATATTTAATCCACAAAACAACCCTTTGAAGTAAATACTAGTTCCCTTATTTTTTTTATTTTTATGAAAAGATAAATACAGAGAGGTTAAACAGTGAAAATCGCATACCCAGTAAGGATGTGGGTTTGGGGTTTAAGACATGTTAAAAGTATTTCTGCTCACTAGAGTATTCACCAGAAACATAATTTTTACCCAAGAGGATAAATTTATGCAAGAAGAGTTTTGTTCTTGACCAATGAGTGTTTCAACAATAAAGAAGGATAGATTAAACTAAAGAAAGTACTGTATGTTTGAGAACTTTCATGTTGCCCTGACTTTTATCTTCAGTCAGACCAAATCTTTAGGTCAGCTAATAGGACATGGAAAGTCTACAAAGTTATTGAAATAACCTGAATAAAAAGTAGAACAGCTCCAAGAGCATTCCACCTTAATAATTTGTCATTGTTTTGGCTTAAACAACACTCTTCATTAAATTAATTCTTTGCAAGTTAGTATATGCTAAGAAGGGGCTTGAAAATATCAAAAGCCACAGAGATTGTCTAAGGAAAGAGCCGACCCTTGGCGCTGACTCCTGGAAAGAATCTGAGGTGGTGCCGAGAAGGGAAAGCACCTAGAACAGCAAAGACGACTAAATGTTTGTGAAATATGAATCTATGTTTGTGTAGAGCATTCTTTTACATTTAAACAGAACTTGGAGGTATTTCAGTAAAATGAATGAAAATACAAACACCAAGTGAGTTTTGTAAGAAAACTAGCAGAAAAAAATAGAAAGGAAAACTTGTCTCAGACAGTTCTGTGGGGTTGAATACAGTGTTTTCCTAGGTACTGGGTTTAAAATGAAGAACATTTCAGAAGAAGGGATAGTATTGCTCTTACAGAGGAATAGTTGTTGGGTACAAGCTTGTTAGTGTTGTTGTTCAAATCTATATCTTTACTGGCGTGTGTGTGTGTGTGTGTGTGTGTGTGTGTGTGTCAGTGTCTGAATGAACAATATGTCATAGACATGTGCTCAAATCTGTTATTTGGTCATGAATTTTTACATTTAGGTTTGGAAAACTGGATGCTTTTGCTTCCTATATTTTGAAACTATGCTTTCAGTTCCAGGCAAATTAATAAATATTATATTTATTGAACTGAATCATTTGTCATATTTGGTGAACCTCTTTAAAGTGATGTTTTTTTAATTTTTTATTTTGCCAAATATTAATAAAGCTCTACCAACTTTCTTTTAATAAGTATTTTATTTAATGATTATCATATGTATATGCACATATGCATACATATATATTTATATCCTTTTGTTTCCAATTCACCTCTCTCTTCTCTACTAAGAACTGAGACTAAGAATTCCATTAAATCCCCTGTGGGGAGGGTGTTTTTCTATTTTTCCAAAGTGACAGGATCACTTTTCAGGATCTGAGGTGATTTCCTACACAACCTGGCCTTGGCTTTGTCTCCTGTCCCTTACACTCAGCCCATTAAAACACATACTCCTACTTAGCAAGCATAGGCGGATGTTCCCAGGGTGCTGATTTATCTAACAGAATTCAGACTTTCCAGACCTTTCTGGCCTCAAAAGTTTTCTCATTTTTTCTGCAACTTATTTGTAGATCTGCCACATTGGAAGCATTCCCTGTGGATATCTGGTATGCTATGTTAATTAGCATTTAAGTACTGTAATAATGCTCTCCTTAAAAATTAAATGGGGAAGAAAGAATCTCATCTTATTATAGAATTTTAGGATACTATTAACACCTTGTTTTATTATTTTCACTCCCTGAAAAAAACATCATCTAAGAGCTTCTCTGCCTTTTGATCAACTTAATTTGATAGCGACTCATGGTATCTTTCTGTCTAACCCCAGAGATTCATATCCCTGGCCTACAATATGTGCTATTACAAGATTATAATGTCTTCTCTCTATATACACATACTCTATAGATAGACAGTTATTGGCTACTTCTATGATCCAGGAACTGTGCTTGGAACTGACCTAATAAGGAACTGAACTAAATAACATTTTTATGATCAAAAGGGTCAAAGGATATCTAGAAAATAATATGGTAAAAAAACCATTTCACTACAGTGAGATACATGCAAATAAGTATATGTAGGTGCAGCACCAAGGTTGGTGTGAGTTCCTATGTCTGTGAGATTCAAAACTGGCTTCAGGGAAGTATCAGGTGAAAAGATTTTTCAAGTATAATTAGGACTTTTCAGTTAGAACCAGGGCAGCCATGGCAATCCAGCCAAGCGATTAGATTTGTTCGTAGATACTTCACTGTGATATCCTAATATGGGGGGTAACTTGCAAATATGTTGGAATAACTGGAATAGACTGCTAACGGAAAAATGTTAGAAGATAAAATTAGAAATACTGACAAGAGCCAGATCATTAAAAGGTTTTATTAGAAGGCTAAGGAAAAAGAAGGCATTGAAAGACTTTGTGTAAGAAAATGATATTAAGTTTTCTTTTTAACCAGATAACTGTGTAATCAAGGCTACAAGATTTGAGGTTATTGTAAAAGTATAATCTAGAGAAGTTGAGACACCAAACCAAGCTGATGGTAGCAGGGATTGGAGTAGAGCCAGGCAATGTCTGGTTAGACAGCGAAATCATAAAAGTATGGTGATTGATTAGGTAAAATACACTGGGACGTGCAAGAGCTAAGATAACTGAAAGGTTATGATGACTTTTGGGATTTCAGGATTATCATGTGCATTGGGGAAAGATACAAATGAAAGAGGAGTGCTTTATTTGGGATAATAATCTATTGAAATTTGCCCCTATTGAAGTTGAATTCCATAGAGGATATCTATGTGGCTGTGTTTCCAAAGCAGATGGAAATATGAGTTTTGGAGTTTGAAGGAGAGTTATAGGTCAGAAATATTGATTTGGAAAAAAATCAGAATATACATAATAGTAGAAGCTATGGTAACATTTTAAAAGTGTTTAAGCTAAAAGAAGAAGAGGGCCAAAGAATGAGGATATGATGAGGCAACTCAGTCAATGGACCTGTGAAGTATTCGAATTCCATGGGAGATCTGTGATGGAAAACAAAGAATGGGGAAGGTTCAGATAGGAATTTCAATTGATTGAGAGTGTCAGATGACAGAGAATTGAAATAGGATGGAAACTGGATAATTAGGAGTTAATTAGTGACCTACTTAGGCCATCCAGTGTACTGCTGAGATCTGAACAATGAGTGGGGGTAAAATTGGAGCTAGTCCTAGTTGACTCATCTTCTGGAAAGTTGGCTATAATTGGTTCATAGCAAGATGGGGACAATAGGGCAATGAATGCCTGGGGTGGGGCGGAGCTGGGTGCACAGGGGTAAGGGGATAAAACAGAGGTCATCTGTAATACTCTCAACAATAAAAATAAGTGTAAAAATATATATATTTCTATTTTCTCTCTAGTTCAACATTCACTGTATTCTACAGTTCCCAATCCACTTATGACTCACATCTCCATTTGCTATTGGATCATGCAAGTACTCTTCATCTCCCCATTTTAGAGCACACCTGTGTTCCTATATCTCTGCATCCCACCAACCCAGCCATATTTTAGCATCCATACAGGCAGAACAGAAGTTCTTATCAAAGCATTAAGGGGGTATTCATGTTTAAATGTTTCCTTGTGTCTCATTATCTGTTGCCTTTTCTTACCAATCCCAAGTAAGATTTCAACTACACTCTGCCCATCACACACACATCACCTACTAGCCCCCAGTAGCTAAGAAAAAGGAGATTACTCAGAGATGAGGATTTCAAGCTGGGCAGAAGGGCACATTTCTATAGAAGTCTGGTGGTAGAATTACTTTGCATAGGAAGGATCTTTCTACAAGGGGTGGGGAACCTTTTTCTGACAATGGCCATTTAGATATTTATAAATTATTTGCAGGCCATATAAAATTATAAACTTAAAAATTAGTTATGAAAAAAAGCTTTTAGATTTATTGAATTTTGAGTGCCGCCTGTAGTTGCCTTGGCGGGGCCAGACCAAATGATTTCATGGACCTTATACAGCCCCAGGCCCTGACTTTCCCCACCCTTGTTACTAGTCCATGGAAATCAAATCACACTGGTGGTCCTACTCAGTAAAGAAATAATCCACTCCCCTAGGCATCAGGACTATACCTTTAAATAGAATGCATGTAGGATTGCTTACTCAGAGTTATTGGAAAAACACTCCTCTGGAGACTATAGGAGTCCTGTTTTCAAGGGCAAAATTAATTTAATACTAAAGTGGCTTTGATTTACCAGAGTTCAATTGAATAAATTGAGGAGATGGATAGAAGGACATTTTTAGTCAGTTATTTCATTAAAATTCACTTTGTTTCTTCAGATGTCACACAAGACACACTTATCCAAAAAATATACAGTTTTAGTTCTGCTGTTGTTTCAAGAAAGGAGATAGCAAATAAGTGCTTGTTGTGTCCAAGTCAGGATCACATATCTTGCCTGCTTTGAGGTTGACAATATCCTGATGAACTCTTCAATCTCTCTTGAGAAAGACTTTGTACAGCAATCACTTGTATTTTCTTCTGTGCTATTGAATCTCTCTTTTTTTAAAATAAAAACCCAGCTGAACAGAGAAAACTGGTTTTCTGCCAAAACCTGTCTAACTTGTAACCTATGCGGTTCATTTTAAGACACTCATTTATCATTCATAAATTAACCTTGTACAGGATAGCTGCTCTCATTTCCATTGCCTTTCTGTTCTATGAAGAATAAACTCAAACATTAAACAAATAATGAGAGTTGAATCTGTGAGGCATATTTAATGCAAAGAGGATTTTAATGGCATCCTTATAATTAAAGGCATTAATAACTGACTATAAGTCTTCATTCCCAAATGCCACAGCCATTAGGAATAGAATGATATGTAATTTGTACTAAATGATTTTAAGAACCTTGTGCCAAAATCATCTTGCATTCTTTTGGTTTCAAATATGGGTTATTGGGGAGTAGCAGATATCAGATATTGATTATTGAACATAATCATAAATATACTATGCAGAATGGTTTTATGTTTGAGTCTTTGCTTTTTAATTGGAATATGGTATTACCACCTTGATATTGGTTATAAATCTTTGCCCAACTATTAAGTGGCACTCTAAAAAACACGCTTATTTTAAATAATAATATTATATCAAAAGTCTTGATTACTGGGCAACAAGCTACATTGAAAAAAGTATAGATGTGAAGATGTGATTTTTTACTGCATAAATACCTATTCTTGTAAATTATGCCTTGTAACTGTATTGTAGACAAATTTTCAAAGTGTCTCAAAAAATTCTATGGAATATTTGCAAGCCTGGGTTCTCCCAGCTCCTGCTTTTTGTAAAGCTTTATGGGCTCAGCTTGTACATTTAAAGGCATTTTCTTTAAGACTTTCTTATAGGAGAGTCCATAGCAAAATGTGTGATTTCTGACACCTTCCTGTTCCCAACAGCGCCATTCTGAATTTATGTTCCTAGTCCCGAATCCTGCTCTCTAGGGATAGAGACAACAGAATGTCTCATTTAATAGTTAATTTCTGATTCTCCACCCCTTGAATACTCAACCTTCTTAAATATTTGGTGGAATATCATTTCACACTTAGACTTACTTCAAGGTGATTTACTATCTTTTCGAATGTTCTCACACAATGAAAATCTACCTCATATACAATATGTATATTGAAGTTAAATAAGAAGATACATTTTTATATGGCTTTCAGTTATGCTCTCAGGGGAAATTTACCACATAGCCAACTAATAAATAATAATGTTTAAACTTGGCATCCACCACTGTTTAAGTGCTTCTCAGAAATTAGCCCATTAATCTTCTTGTGACTGCTTGTAAAATAGACAGCAAGTTATCTTATTGTTCCCGCTTTCTCCTATTATTCCACTTCAGCTGCCTAGAATTCTATACTGTTGTACCCACATTCATACAGGCAGATTTCTTGTCTGTACCTCCAAAGAACAGAGCACACAGGGCATCTGGACCTCTGTGCTTCCTTCTGTGAGATGATCCAGGAGTTGACATCAGGCTCTCAGGGTTCTGTTTCGATGGTGAGGCACATGACTGGTGCAGGCAAAGTCATTGAATATATTGCATGAGCTCTGAATCAGTGAAAATCATCTCTCTAGTTTATAAACAGAGCCTTGCTTCTCCCTTTTTTTTTGTGGGGGGGGGTCCTATGATCTATTTTAAAATAAAAATTTAAAACTGAGGTGCTAGATAACTTTTATACAGATAGAAAAGTATAAATCCTAGTGGATATAGGCCTGGATTTAAAGAAATTATGCCTTGTACACCCAACTTTTTAAATTTTCAAAGTGCCCATAGAGCGCTGATTCTCAAACTTGTATAGGCATTAGAGTGACCTGTGGGGCTAGTTCACAGTAGGAATTCGTAAACCTCACCTTCAGAGTTTCTGACTTAGTAAGTAGGGACCAGACATTTAGATTTCTTTATTGTTGATATTATTACAGGTGTCCCCCATTGCCCCTCCTTGCCCCCCTCCACCCATACCCCACCCTCCCCTCCCTCTGGCTACAACCACATTGTTGTTTGTGTCCTTGGGGTATGTATATATGTACTTTGGGTATTCTCTTCACCTTCTTTCATCCCTTACACTTCCCCTCTGACATCTGTCAGCCTGTACCATGTATCCATGACGCTGTTTCTATTTTGTTCATCAGTTTATTTTGTTCCTTAGATTCCACATATAAGTGAGATCCTGTGATATTTGTCTTTCTCTGACTGGCTTATTTCACTTAGCATTTTAATCTTCAGATCAATCTATGCTGTCACAAAAGGTAAGAGTTCCTTCCTTTTTGCAGCTGTGTAGGAGTCCATTGTGTAAATGTACCACAGCTTTTTTATCCACTTATCTACCAATGGGCACTTGGACTAAAGGAAGCCCTGAGATCTCTTTTGCATTCATTCTTTGCTGGTTGTGAAGGGGCATTCCACTAATGGTAGAACAACAAACTTTAAAAACTGGCTTTCTTTTTTCTTTTTTTAAAATATGTCTTTATTTCAGAGAGAGAAAGGGAGAGGGAGAGAGATAGAAGCATCAATGATGAGAGAGTCATTGATCTGTTGCCTCCTGCACACCCCTGACTAGGGATCAAGCCCACAACCCGGGCATGTGACCAGGAATCGAACTGAAATCTCCTGGCTCCTAGGTCAATGCTCAACCTCTGAGCCACACCTGGCCAGGCAAAACTTGCCTTCTTACTCTCTTATGGCTCACTCAAAGGGACTAAACGTGCCCTACCAGAGTGGCTCAGCTGGTGGAGTGTGCACTGAAAGGTTGCTGCTTGCTTCCCGTTCAGGGCATTTACCTGGGCTGTGGGTTCATATGGAATGGTTCCTAGGGAAGGCAGCCGAATGATGCTTCCCTCTCTCAATCCCTTCCTCTCTCTAAGCATGCCCTGGGGTGAGGATTTAAAAAAAGGGATAAACATGCTTTCAAAATAGATAAACTTGTTTGAGGATTATTAATATCTTACCACAACTCTGGATGTATTATTCTTGTTTCCCAGAAAAAAAAGCCTATAACATATCCAGATTAGGTACAATGTGTGAGATATGATAAAATATTTCTTTAATTCTATATTCAGGTATAATTATTTATATTCAGAGCTATGACCACAAATTCAGATCTTCTAATCATGGTTCATTTTTTTTTTTTTTTTACTGTATGTATGATGCTTTTCTAGAATTATATTACATCTGAAACCAAGAATAAGTTATACAAATATTAGAAGTCACTGACTATAAATCAGAAAAATTAATTCCATTTTTTCTGTGAAACACTATAGGTGCTATTTTCAAATATTTCCTATTAGGGCTATAAGAAATCTGTTCTCATTCTGTACTTTCTGATTCTTCCATTCCCCAACTTCCTTCAAATGGCTTAGATTTCCAGTATTTATTCCTGAGTAGAATATAAAGCAGGGTCATCTTATTTTTATAATAGGAATTGAACTATTAACTTATTTTATGCAGTACTGATGGCTCACAATCCCCAAACATTCACAGATTCAAGGGGAAACCAATGACTCAATTAACTTCTACTTGAGCAGTTACCAGTTGTTGGGAAAATGGTCTGTGTATAAGGGGGGCATTATTCACTTGGAGATTGACACATGAACACATGAAGTCACATCCACCTCCCAGTGAATGATGTGACAACAAATATTATTTATTTCATTAGTGGTACTTGGAAGGGTGATCAAGGTGTCCTACATCTCTCTCTCTCTTGCTCTCTCTCTCTCTCTCAATACATTGCCTAAGAAGAAACTAGAATGGAATGGACTTTGTCTGTTTAATGGACTGTGTATAGTTCTTACTGTATATTTTCATGGGAATGTTTTAGTTCTGTGTCAATGCTCATTCATCATACTGCTGTTTGTTTTTTAAAACCTAAATAGAGCAAAAGATTAAGTGACCTTTTACTCTTTGGTATATTTACCAGGCAATTTCTTATAAATAATTAAATCTGGAGAATTTGGGAAAGTTGTAAAAAACACCTTAAATCCCTTTGTTTCATGCAGAGAATACAATTAGTACTGCAAAGCTTAATTTTTTAAAAAGTTTTCTATAATTCACGAAGTAGCAATCTTTAATTGTGGGCAGAGCCCATGCCCTTTAAGTTAAATTTTCCAGTTGAGAAAATATGATAATTTATTTAGGAGCATCATCTCTTACATAGGTCACTTTTATGCTCTCCTCTATCCATTTGTATAAATTAGTTGCCTTTAAGTTAATGTGAATAGAATATGAAGAACAGAAAGCAAATGTTGCCTTCAAATAAATGATTATGTTAAAGATGAAGAGAAGTGCATGAGAAAATGATAATCTAATTTGTTTATCCTCAGCATCTGAAAAATGTACAGTTGTGGTAAATTATTTTATTATCTTTTTAAAGGTATATATATATATATTTCTATAGAAGCCTTTTAAGATACTTCTTGGCCATGTACTTTTATTCACATATAGGTTCTTGTTTTTGGCAAGATTTCATTTTTGTAATTAGCCTATGTATACCTGGATATATATTTCAATAGAAGTAGAAATACAAACCTGAAGGTTTTTTCCTGGTGAACACTGCAACTGGGTTCAGTTAAGATAAGATTTCTATTTTATTTCAAAACTATGATATCATCTTATCTTTCCTAAAGTTCATGATATCTGAAATTCTCTAGATATCATGTTAATTTTATTATCTTTATTCCCCATATTGGTTGCATATGTTGAAGCCTTAGCTTTTCACATAGATATAAAGTATTCCCCTTCAGAGCCTGTGCCATACAGTTTTTCAAATCTCCATTCTAACTGGCAAACACTTACGTATAGAAGCACACTATATGTTGAGTTGAATCTTGAAATGTAAGTAATTTAATTTTTATTTTTTGTGATGTAATTATATGTAATCCCATCAAATGAATTTATGTAAAATAATCATAACATTTGGAAATAGATTATTAGTAAGATTTGAGCTCCATCAGTGGGTTAACCTCTAGATTAATCACAAAAAGAACAGTTTATAGACCAAGGTTGGACAAGTGTGCATGAGCACATATGTGCGCACACACACACACACATTTCTCTATAGAGAATGGTGAAAAACCAGTTTTAATCCTCTAATGTTTTTTTCTTCCTACTCCACTTCTGAAAATATTAAGTAAAGCTTGCTATGACTATGACTTTTGAGAGTTTTCTGTCAGCTTAACCTCTTCCCTTCTCTATCTGTACTTGTCAGCCTTCTAATGAGGGTGCAAATCTCTTCTTAGTCCACACCTGCTTCCTAGGTGGCCATGCTGAAAGATTCTGCTATAAAATATTTGTTGCATAATGTATCAAGATTCTGTTATGATAAGCAGATGTTATATTCAGAACCATTTTCAGTTGATTTCATGTGTGTCTCTGGCATAAGAATCACCTGAGAAACTTACCAAAAATATAGATGATTATGCTTCACACCCTTGGATCCTGAGTCAGAAAGTTCAGAGTGATTTCTACCTAGTTGTATGTTGAACAAACATACCCAGTGATACCAACACACAGCCAATTTTGAGAACCATTGCCCTAGCACAGGTGTCACACGTGGTAGGTGTGGTAGGTATTATGTGCTCAAAGAATGATTTAATGGGCCCTGACCTGTGTGGCTCAGTTGGCTGAGTGTCATTTCATGTACTCAGAGGTTGCTGGTTTGATTACCTGTCCTTCAAGCTGATCAATTTTTTTTCTCTTTCTCTCCCTATCCCCTTCTCTCTCTAAAATCAATAAAACATGTTTTTTTAAAAGAATGATCTAATGGATAAATGAAGAAGGCTGAAAATGTTAGTTTAGAACCAATAAACCTTTCTATACTGAAACTAAATATCATACATTTTTTAAAAAGTAACTGTTGATTGTATGAAATTTGTATATTATTCTTTGGGAAATCTATCCTATGTTCACAGTTAATATTAAATTTGGGAACAAAAATGAAATTAATGCCATGTAAATTGCTTTGTCAGCAACTGTCATTTATAAGTCTCTCAGTTATGCCAAATTACTGACAGCAATATGAGATTTTAATATTTTTGTCTTTCTATCTTATCTACTTATTACATTACAATGGATGGAATGTCCTTCTTGAATCTATTCTGATATGTCCCGTCTTCCATATTTATTCTGATGTGTATAAGAAAAATCTTGGTAACTGGGTTTGCATCTAAATATTTATCATTGGTGATATGGCCTTGCACTTTACCTGTAAGTGTAAGAACTGAAATAGGGTGCTATAGTCTTAGTTAATACACTATGGTGTCATAGGTATGAAATTTGAGTCTGACTTTCTTTACAGATTTCAGTTTATTTTTTGTTCAATCACTGTATCATTGAATAACATATAACCTAAGTATCAGAATCAATGACAACTTAGTGGTTTTTTTTTTTCCTCTTGACATAAATTTTGTTATCTTCAGAGGTTTCTTAGAGATATAAAAATGAATTTTGACAGCAATAAATAGATGTGTTAGTAATACTATAGAGAATCATGCCATCATGGCAGAGCCTTATGCTACTGACATATATGATGAAGCCAAGCCTCATTAGGGAGTTCCATGTTGAGTCTTACAAGTGCTTTTGTGAAACTATGGCTACCGCTCTTAGAACTTTCACTTTATCTCTATGTATCTTTAACATTCATCCAGAAAAGTTTGCACTCTTTATATGGAAGACTAGTTTTAAATTATAGTAACAGACTATTACTAAGTATGGAAATTAGAAGCTCTATTCAAAAGCACAAAATTAGGTGTGAATTTATTCAAAACTCTGTTCTTTCTTGCAAGAAGAGTGGGTATATGAAAGGATAAAAGATAGATCTAAGATCCCAGGGAAACTTTTTTAATAGAAATTCTAAACCTTTTGCTGTTTATCTCCGTGCTTATCCCCTCTGCCCTTCCCTTCTCTGCTTCCCTCGTGGCCTCTCCCTGCTCCTCTCCCTTCTTGGAAATGTGAGCCCCGTTTAAATACCACAGCACATGGTACAACAAGAAATCAATAGTACAACATAAAAGTCAGAGTGGAAGCAGAATTTTTTACAGGCTTGAATATTTACAGCTAGGTTCATACCATAAAAATACACAGGCCAACAATTCAGAAATAGTGACTCTGTTCCCTTTTAATGATAGGAGACAAAGCACATCTCTGTGCACCATCAACATGTATTTGAGGGTCCACTTTTTATTGCTAATTTCTCCTAATTCAAAAATATTTTGGTATCTTTCAATTATTAGAGAGGAGGAAAATTATAGTACAAATGAATTAATTAATTTTTGGTTGAAATACTTATGAATGAAATCAAAATTCTCATCTGAGACTATCAAAGAGAGGCATTCGCTTCACTGCACTGAATATTGCTTTCAGGAGAATATCGAATACATACTAACAACACATTACAGCTGTGCCAATCTTTTTTGCAATTATTTTGAACAGTTGGCTATTTGCCCCATTTGACAGTTTGTGAACATGGTGAATAATTTAGCATTCGTGCTGCTGCTGTTTTGGCACAGTTAACATGAATCCCATATCTGCTGCTATTCAAACTGATTGCAATAAGGGGGAAGACAATCACTGCCTTAATGTTCAGTTCTTTGTACTATATTTTTCCAAAAATGTCTTGCAAGGCAGTGCTAAATAGAGCACAATGAAGACCACTTTGTGTGATGACCTAAAAGACTCAGAGGATATCCTTTTATATTAAATTCCTTATACCAATTTAGATCTGGTATCTAATTTTAGAATTTTCTTGGAGAGCCTGTCAACTGGACGTCCATGTATTCTAAACATGTGCAAAGTATTTATGGACCTCTGTCCAAAGCCAAAGACTGCCATGTCATTATGTATGTCATCGTCCATTTGTCAGTCTGCTTTACATGACTCAGAGGCAATGACTGTACACAATTTCTTTCTTAGTCTCAGTGGCATAACTTGAGTTTAGTCTTCTGTTGTGTAGTTTTAATCTGAACAAAAATATCCATGTAATTCAAACTTGAAAAAGAGTCAGATCTTGAAAAACTGCTTTTAAAATATATTTGTCATAGATTCTTTTAAAAATAAAAAAATAAAAATCTTTTGCAATTTCAGAGAGAGGAAGGGAGATGGAGAGAGAGATAGAAACATCAATGATGAGAGAGTCATTGATCGGCTGCCTACTGCACATTCCCTACTGGGAATCGAACCCACAACCCTGGCATGTGCTCTTACAGGGAATCTAGCCACAACCTCCTGGATCTTAGGTCAGTGCTCAACTGCTGAGCCACACCTGGTTGGACTGTCCTAGATTCTTAAAGCCTTAATACAACCAGCTGATTTTCCAGCTGCTCTTATATCTTATAAGAAAGTCTGAGGATAGATTACTTTTCATTACCAGAGGAGTTACTTCTAAATAAAGGACAAAAGACATCATCATTGGTATTTGTTCAAGTGCATTAGTGTGTAAGTAATACTATAGAGAACCATCTGTACGTTCAAGGTAATAAAATTGTACTTATAAAACTGATACCACAGTTTTGTCTTAGCTATATTGTAAATGATTGCATGTTTTCTGTATGGCATAGAAAAAATGATTTGTTTCGGAGTGAATGAAAAATGAATTCATTTTTCACATCTATACTTCTGGATTTGTGTTAAAAATTCATTAATTCGATAAATATTTAGTAGCACCTACCCCATACCAGGTACTATCCCAGGTGCTGAGGAACAGAATGAATCAGACTAGGCATGAGGAAGACTTTCTAAAGTGGGGAGACAAACAGAATCCCATAAGTAAAATGTGCATGTCAGATGGTATAAGGGCTCTGAAGAAAAATAAAACATAGTTAGAGAAGAGAAACAAAGGTTACAGTTTTAAGTTGGGTGGTCAGGGTGAATGCAACTGCATTGAGAGTGTAACCTTGGAGAGAGTCCATGAAGGAGCTGAGGGAAAGACATCACAGCTATTTGGGGGAAGAGCATGCCAGGCAAAGGGCATGGTAACTCTTGGCCTTTGATTATTGATGTCCAAGAATGCAGAGCTTAGAGGAACTCTACTAAGATGAGAAGCTGACTTTCATGTAACAGCTATTCCCTTGTGTGCAAAAAGTTGGAAGAAAATATTCTCTCATTATCATTGCAGTTTCATGAGTATAAGATGCTATCATTTTCTTTAACCCTCACCAGAGGATAGGTTTTTATTGATTGTAGAGAGAGAGAAATGGGAGGGGAGGGAGGGAGAGACAAACACTGATGTGAGAAACATCAATTCATTGGTGACAGGGAATTGAACCTGCAACCTTTTAGTGTACGGGATGATGCTCTAACCAACTGAGCCACCAAGCCAGGGCCAAGATGCTATCATTTTTATAAATATATATGAAAGAAAGGCAAAGCTGGTAGCATGTTTGTCTAGTTTTATAATGCAATTGAATTTTAAATAAACATAAATTCTTTTTATATCTAATTTTGCCGTCATGTTATCTGACTGGATATAGCCATATAAGTCCAACTGGGTTGTAACTGTATAGAGAAAAAGTTTTGAAATGCAATGTGAACTGTGTTGTCAGACATGAAGTTACCTAATTTGCCCGGGACTCAGTTTTGTCATCGTAAAATGGTAAAAACACGCTTATCTTGCAGGGTGTTGTTGTGAGGATTAAAGTTATCGTATGCAACAGTGTCTAGTTTAGCATGTGCTTTACTGTGGGCAATAAAAGCTAATTTGTGTCATCACTGTGTAATCAAGCAAAATATTATTAAAGTACAATAAGAAACTTAAATGTCACAAACCCCATACTGTTCATATTTTTATGACAATCACATTCTCTCCTTATAAGCAGACTGCTTGGAACCAGGAAAAGGGGAGGGAGTCACATATTTGGACGTTGAAGGGCACCCTGCTGACGGCATAGCCTGGTGCAACCACAGAGACACAGCCACCCCTTTTCAGAAAATGAACATCCAGGGGAGATTTAAGTGCTATGCTCTGCCACCGGTTGGCGTTGCGTCTTTTTTCTTTGTGCTTCCAGGGCTGTTCTGCCTCCTCGTGATTTGCACGTTTCTATGCTCACTATGCTAATGCATTCAGGCAGTTTCAGTTCAAACCTTTTGATCCTGGGAGTTATGTGATGTTTTAGCACCACTACTCCAGAGCACTGTGTGATTTAATGTTGGCTTAATAGGCCTCGGGTTGGGTTTATTTCCCAGTTTTTCAAGTTCTCCCTAGGACTCATTCTTCTCATCTCCTGCCATCAGTAGAAATGTTATAACCATCTTGAATGTAAAGTATTTCAAATTCTTCCAGAAAACAAAGTATTTAAAATACAGACTGACACCTCACTATCCCCATTACTCTGCAGTTTTCACCCAAATGTCTGTTTCATTCCTTCAGACATTTCAGCTGAAAAAAAGGCCTTTATTGAGCACCTAGTGCATGCTTACTGCTTTGCTTACTTGGCAAAAAAGGTATAATTCCAGCCTGTCAAAAGAACGGAGGCTGATTTTTAAACAAACCATTTTTCAATTCCATTATAATCACTGAGAACAGACAGTGTCAAAAATCAAAAAACTGGGTACGGCCAACTCTCTAGAGTGTACTAAAGAATTCGAGAGGAGGATGACATTTGAGATGGGTCATGAAGAATGGGAAGGGATGTAACTCATTAGAATCTCGGGATTTCTTGTAAAAAGAAGCCGCTTTTGCTAGTTCTCAGATCAAATCCCCTTCTAAAATTCTCATGCCAATACTCAAACTGTAAGCCTTCCATAACTTTGCGTATAATTCCCATTCTTTTATTCGCACCTGCTCTCTTAGGAAATTCTGTTGAGGAGAAATGATGCGTAAGCACAGCACACACAAAAAGTGTGCTTGTCTTTGGGAGAGAATGCCAAAACATCAGTTTGAATTAGGTTAGAAACTCAAGAAGCTCCAACTGAAGCTAAATGTAAGAAAAATCATCACTGCTGTTTGTATTAATTGGTACCAGGGTTGGTATTATATAATTAAACAGTAAATAACAGCGTAATCAATTAATAGTTAATGCTTTTCAAGCCAAAATTAAATTCTATTATATCTGTTTCCTTAGAACTAAGTGTATGGAAAAAGAAGAAAATAGTTGATAAAAGAAAAATTCTTAGAACATTTTTTAATTAAAATAATACCAAAAATGTGTATTTCTTTAAACACTGCATGCATGGATTTGTGTAGAAGGGAAAAGGGACTTTCAAAAGCAAGAAGGAAAAGTGAAATAAATTGCTGACAAAGTACTTATTACTATCATTTTTATTGTTGTTAATTGCACGTCTTATTCTAATAGACTTTGAAGAGGACTTCAGTAAATAGACATACACATGGACATGCAGACATGATTAAAATAGTACAGACATGATTAAAATAGTACAGAATGAGAGAACTCATAAAAGAAAGGAAAAGGTTCCCTCCAGAAACCAGCTAGGAAACTAGAAAAAGCTGGTTTCTTCATGTGAGCATTACATTTCATTTTAAACTTCCTATTAGCTAAAGTTAAAAGGAAAAACATTTCTGTTGACTGAGAAAAAGAAGTATATCAATTCTTCATTAAAGAAAAACTTTTCCTGGCACTAAATTCTGGGAGGAATTTATCATGTGTGCCATTATTTGAGACGTTGACTAGCGTAATGAATAGCGGGTCTGCAGACGTTGAAGAGCATTCTCCATCAGATCATTTGTTATATCAGCCTACAGTAAAAGCTGAGGGCACAATATTACATTGTGATCTGTGAATCAGTTTCTATGAGGATCCTGCAGAGCGACTTGAGAGAACATAGAGAGGCAAATCAAATCATTTGCAAGAAAGAGAATTATTTTCCCCAATGCGGTGATGATAAATGAAAACTCTTATATGTTCTAAATAATTTCCATTTTCAGAGAAATTTCCCTTCTCATTGTGAATTCAAACTTCTTTTATGGTAAAGAATTGTTAAATTTCATTTCATATTTGAGACAAGGAGAGAGCTGATTAGCCAATAATCAGCTAATTATTAATTTTTTCTCCTGTAGTTGATCTTCCCCAAACCTACTGCAATTTGGCTTCTTTTTCACCCTCACTCTGTTCTTGCACAGTGTAGAGAAGACTTTCATCCCACAGCTTCAAACAGAACTTGCATTGCCCAGCTTCCACAACCCCTCTCCCACATTTGGCTGACCTTCTTAATAGTTCCTACCTGGATCCCCAGGACACTGCTTTCCTGTCCTTCCCTGATTATTTGTCTCATTCTCTTGTTTGGGGTCCTCCTCCTCCTTGCCGCCATCCAGAGTTCTGCTCTCAGCCTACTTTTTCTCTCTGCATTGAATTTACTCCCACGTATTTCCCACTCTTGGTCTCCAGCATTTGAGCTTTAAGCTAATTTACCAAGCTGCTTATGTGTATCTAACTATATACTGAGTAATCTTCTCAAAACCAATAAGTTCACAGCTGAACT
Source organism: Miniopterus natalensis (assembly GCF_054644295.1). NCBI lineage: Eukaryota > Metazoa > Chordata > Mammalia > Chiroptera > Miniopteridae > Miniopterus > Miniopterus natalensis. The sequence goes on along the minus strand of NC_142090.1, from coordinate 52,821,591 downwards.
CCCTTCTCTTCCTGCAGGCATATCTGCTCCTCTTGCGCAGCTCCTGCCAGTCAATGGCCCTGATCATCTATGCCAGAAGCACAGGAATTATTGTGAATAATTATACTATTTATAATACAATATTTACCATATTGAAATAACAGCCGGGCAAATGTAAAATCCCACTGCTCCATCCCCTTTGTCAAGCCTTTCATCAGGACTAGCATGCCCCCTCTGTGTGGCCCTCATGTGATTTCTCTCTCCTTTTGGTAACCTCCTGCCGGGTTTCGGTGCCCTGGCACTTCTGGCCTGGACTGTTACAATAGAAACCGACCTGGCCTTTCTTTCTACCTTCATGCTTGTTGCTAGTAATTATATCCCTCATGCCGCAACCTGACTCATTTATCTAAAAAGCAAATCTATTTATGGCTTTCCCCTCTTTAACGTTCTTCTGTGTCTCTTCACCACCCATATTAGAATTACAATCATCACATGGAAACTTTTTGATTTGGTCCCTGCTGGTTTCTTCTTCCTTTCCCCTTTGCAATTCACACCCTGTTAATAGCAAAATCGCTCCCATTTCTCGCACTCACACACCCTCTCCTATGTTGTGGCTTTGTGCTTCGGTTGAAGCCCTGGCGAGATTTCTTCATCTTTTCTCACCTGCCCTTACTCATCCTCGAAGAACCAGCTTGGCACCGTCTCCCACAGGAAGCCTCTCTAAAACCCCAGTTGGGCTGAATGCCTATCATCTGTGCCATCTGAGCAGTTAGCACACTGTGCTTGCAGTTTCTCCTTCTGTAACTTTCCTTTACCAGATTGGGACCTTCTCAAGGGCAAGAGCACATCTTATTCATTCTTTACTTCCCCATAACAGCTAGTTTAGTATCTCAAAATGATCGCTAAATATCAATCAAAATAAGTTGAATTAAAATTAGCATCAGTAATATTGTTTTCCTTTCTATCAAATACATATTTCAATGTAATCGAAGGAGATAACTGTAAAATGAACAGAAGTATTATGGTCTATATTAACCCTCTCTCAGGGAGAAATTTAGCCTTTCTTCCCAAAATGATAAGAATAGTAAACACTCTCCAGAAACCTTAATTTCAGCCAAACGCGTCTGCATCATGCCAACTACATTTAACATCAGAACCATGTAATTAGATTTTGAATCCCAAATTCCTACTTCAGAGACTAGGATAAGAGGAATGTTAGAAATATATTTTATTTAATAAATTAATTTTTTGATATTGTGGTGATCATAGATATTTCAAATGTTTTAATGAGAGGATTATATAATATATTTCTACATTTTACTCCACAACTGAAATTACAATTTTACATGGAGCAAATTAAATTATTTCTAACTAAAGTAATTAAATATTGTTAATATTTTAAACTGTAAATTTCACACTATGGTTTGGAAATACACTTTTGAAAATAGTATTTTGGGCACTAGAAAGAACCAAAGGTGGAATATATCTAGTCCAGCTAACTCATGTATAGAGAAGGATATTGAGTCCCCGCCCCCAAATTAATTATCTAATACAACACAACTAGTTAGTACCCAAGTTGGATACAGGACTCAGGTTGGTTTCTCTCATCACACTGTACTGTCTATTTACTTATTATTTAAATATGTGATTCATGTATTGGAATCAAACCTGAGCCTGTGCGCGTGCACACACACACACACACCACTGCAGGGACTGGTTAAATAATGAAATATTTTTGTTGTTGTCATTTCTTCTTGGACCACTGAGGAATGTGAAGTAGAATCATTGAGATGTTGTTACAGAATGTTCAACTCCGCTTTGCAATTTCATTACAGATTCTTTTCAGGTATATGTAACAAAATGGCAAGGTGCCATTTCTTCTCCAGTGAACAAAAAATAAAATAATCAGAAGAAAAAGAAACTTAAAATACAAATATTATCACAACAAAATAATTTCTTGATATTTAAAATTGAATCAAGGTGTGCAGGCTACTAGCTCATTAGTTGTAAATCAACATGCTATTTAGATGTTGAACATTACTTTAGAGCATTAAATGTATATTGTATCTGTTTCTTATAATGAGACTCAGGCGATAGTATTTACATTTATACCCATTTATAATGCGGTAATCAGAAACCTGCCGTTTTCTATATCCTAAGAGTCTGATGTCTGAAAATAGACTTTATCATTTTTTACAAGACTGAAATCTGAGAGTAATTCTTCCTAATAAGGAAGTGGGTCAAAGTCAACTGCCCCAATTTTACATAAAATGCTAGAAATCACACGAGTTTGTATCGATGGAGAAAGGAGAAAAATATTACATGTGATTGAAAACTACCTCAGCCTAGCTACTTTAAGAAGACAGAGTAATTATCTTTAGTCTATGTTTTAAAGTTTATAATTGATTAGCATCTAGGAGATTGTTGGTATATACTTCTAAAAGGCTAGTCTTACATTGCCTCTCCAACTAAATTGCAAATCCTTGATGGTAGGGAATGTGTTCACTTGTCCTTGAATTCTTACAATTTTAGCACAATGTCAGACACAGAAGTCCAATAAATGTTTGTTGAATTCATTTAATGTGTATATTTATAAAATACATTTTAAAAATACATAAAACAAAATGCTTTATAATCTTGGGAGAAAAGATATTGAGTTAACTTCAGACTCTTTCTTGTCTCACTGTTTTAAGGCCCTCCTTACATATAAAGCCTTAATCTCTCACAGCAGTATTCCGTTAGTGTAGAGCATTTGAAGGGAAACCCGCCTCGCCTCTCCTACCAACAGCCCCACCAACCTCCTTGGTAAAGGGTGACACATTTTCCCCACACCTACTTACACAGGAAGAAGACTTAGCTCTTAAATGTTCTAACACCTGATATTTAGCTTATGGGTCAGAGAACTGGGCAAGTGAAAGCCATTTATGTCAAACCTATACCTAATGAAATTCTATTATTTAAGGATATTTCATCACCCTACTACAAATACTTTTCTACATCTTCCAAACTAGAATATTATAATTTCTTCAGTTAAGTATAGTTCTTAAAACATAGAGTTTTTAACTCTTTTTACAATAAGCAAATGGTCATTTATCAGGTTTTTGAATTTTGGGATTTGTTTTTCAAACCAATCTCCATAGGTACAGGAATATGTGAAATTCTTTGAATCAGTTTTTGACAGAATGGGCAGAGTTCTTTCAAAAACCATCAATTTTGTTCAACTCTTGTTTTTGCTGTTCATCTGAAGATAACAGTTTTGACAGCCGGCTTTGTCTCTTGCTGCCAACCCCATCCTGCATCTCCCAGGAACCATGACAATAGGCAGGAAGCCATTCACTTACATTTATTGAGGACCCATTGTGTGAAAGGAATTGCACTAGGAACCTCACAGGAAACAGTCCACAGGAGCCTCAGCTGTAATTAAAGCACTACTAAAGACAGATATATTCGTGATATGTGCATCTTACTGACAAAACAAATTCAAATAGCATGCCCCAAGCACAATACATAAGTGTAAAGATTTAGCTCATAATGCATGATGAGTGTTGGGGTGACTACAGTTAGGATAAATTATTTTGCAAAACTTTGTAGAAAATTAAATATAAAGGGTGGAGTAACCAAATTAGAGATAGAATGAACTAGGGAAGTGATATTATAATATTATATTTACTGTAATATATACATAGAAAAAGATATATTACCCATTTTTTTTGCAATTGAGAGAAAGAAGTGTGCAAAGTATCACAAAGCCCATTTAGTGAAATCACAAAAAAATTTTAAAAAGTCACAGCAATTAGGAAAAATCTTTAGAGTAAAGGTTATCTTTATTTGTAAGATAAACCAAGCTCTTTAAAATTCACCAAAGTAAGATTACTGGTTTATTTCTCTTTCTTTTCCGATCCTTTAAAAGTATAAGTATGTTGTGGAGATATTAACATTTAAATAAATCAGAATGAGAAGAAAGCTTCAGTGTTAATCATGCAATTTTAATGAAATTATTCAGAAATTGTATGAGGCAAAGGAAACATGATCTAGCTGCTGGGTGGCAAGCAGCCCACCACTGTTAGATAGCTGAAGTGCCACATCCTGCATCTCGTTAAGTGTAACTCAATCGTCTCTATTTCAGCAGAGGGGTCTTTATTTTCACCCTGGCGCTCCAGTCTTAAAGTACACTAAAGCTTAAGTTTGTTTAAAGCTACAACATGCTTATTCCTATAAAATAATTAGTGACATCTGAACCACTTTCTGATAGATGCAATTTAGTAGGAGACTAAGTTACTTTCCACATTTATTGAATTCACATTTGAAAATGCGGCTAAATACATTTAAAGCACAGCAGTTTTGAGGGAGTACAACATGATGAACTTCTAAAATTCTTTATAGGTTTATAAAACATGATTCTTTCTTTAAAATATGCATAACATATCCCACTACTTATTGCCAATAAATCTAGAAAGTTTTGCCATGGGCTGATACGCAAAGGCAGAAATTTCAATTCCATTCAGATTGTGGCAATTATATTTCCACACTTTGTTATGTTCTAACTTCTGGAAATTATTATAAAAAAAATAAATAAGAAAATTGACTTATTTTGTAAATTAAGATATTTAAAATTCATTTTGTGAATCTAAGTGATACTTTGTGGGTATTTGTTTGTAAATTTGAGAAACTGTTCAGTGGTAATAAAAGTAAAGGGGAAATGTTCCTGCTGAAACTATTATAGTAAAACATTCCACTAGGATGGAAAATTAACTTATTTACCAGCCAATCAAGATCCCCTAGTGTTCTGAAAGCAGCACGAAACAAAACTTGTTGAACATTTAAAACACTAAAGAGTGCTGTTGACCTCTGAGGCATAATGACTTAAAGTATAAATAGTAGCGGGAGATATTCCCATAATAGTTGTACAGGTGTTTCACCTGTTGACCTAAACTTCTCTGTTTCCTAAAGTTAAGTATAACACTTATCTGGGAAAATAATTTGCTCTGAATCATAAATACTAACTCATGAAGCTTGCAACTTAGGTTATTAAAAACCCCTTGCATGTTGAGGATTTAGTGCTGGTAATGGGTCCTCTACTAATTAAAGGCTTGATTTACCATAAAAGATACATTTCTTTCTATACTATGCAAGCTGTGAAAATGGAAGATTCCAAATCCACATCTGGCCAAATGAATCACCAGCAATTTGTTAATAAGTGAAATGCTGCTCTCTAATTTGAAGCTTCCCACAGTTGCAAGGCTATTAGCAAAGGCAACTTCATGTTCATTTGTCTAAGCCATGGTTTCTCTGCTTACTGCTGCTTTCTCAATTCTTCGTATTTTAATTTAGATATTCTTCATGAGCAAACTTGCTGCATTTGAAATGTAACTTTGGTGCAGTTAAAATCTAACATGTATAACTTAAAAGAAAACTTTTCAATCCATAAAATGAATAGCAGCCTAGAGCCGCCTTTCTTCTTTTCATCTGTTTGTATGCCCACTACAGTGATTCTCAAGTGGTTGTCGTTTCTTTCTCCAAAAGAGCATTTTAGAATCACTGTTGTTGGATTTTTATCATCCAACAGTATTTACATGATACCCTGCCCCCTTCCCATCCCCAAGCAATTCTGATGCCCAGAAGCTTGACCAAACTTTTTGACTGGAGAGTCCAAATCCATGGTGTGTAGAGGTGGAAACTCTGCCTGGGAATACTTGCTTCCTGGATGTTCTTGTATTGGTCAATGTCAAATGTGATAACAGCTATTGGGGATAATAAATTTCATTTCTAGACCAAAAAACTAACATTTCAATTATATTGTTACAAATTATGATCTTGTGATTTAAACTAAGATGCCCTGTCTCATATTATGCATTTTCTCAATTGTAGTGGATTTTTTACCGGAGTTTTATAACCTCAATTCTTAATTTTTTAAATTAAAAAAATGAGAACTGGCTGCTATTTGGAAACACTGTATAATGCTTATTTTTATTAACACCTATATTAGCAACATACTGTAATAATTTGCAGAACTATAGAAAATCTGAAGACAGGTGTTTAATCTAAAAAGAAATGCATAATTGGGTAAAAATAATAACAAACCAATAAAATTTTCCATGTTTTGAGAGAGACAAACATTTTATTTTGTGGACTATAATATGGTTACTTCAGCAGCATTTTAAATGAACAAGTTAGAACTCTCTCCAGTGTTACTGTCTACACTTCACAATACATGCTTAATATGAGAGCACAGAAAACTAGTGCAACTATATCTGCAAAGAAATTATTACTACCAAATTATTAAAATTGTGAGATTTATGGGCTAGTATTTTAATTATCTAGCATATATTTTTCCATGATTCTTTAATTAATTAATCTGTTAATAGTTTCAATTTACTCTGTGCCAAATGTTATGCTGAGATCTGAAAAAATAATAAGAAAAAATAATTTCTGTAGTTTCTGTCTCTTTGAGATTACAGTCTATTGAGTAATTATTATGTAAAGTAAATAATAGATATCTGCACACAGCACCATAGAATTATAAGGGAGAGAGCTCACAAAATACTCACAAAACATTCTGAAAAATTATGTAAGGGTTTTGTTTTGTTTTTTGTAAGCAGTCTTATATCCTGAGTCCTTAAAGCAAAAGTCTGATATAGGCAGATTAACTTTAGTGGAATACAATAGTCTGTTATCACGAGTAATCCAACAAAATATGTAGGCAATCTGTTATTGGCTAGAGTCTTCTACAATAATAAAGAAGATATTACTAGAAGGAATGAAAACATAAACAGGCTTTGATGAAAAGAAAATAACAGGAGAGATGTGTGTGTTTAAAAAAAAACAAAAAAACACATACACACACAAATAAATAATGTATTCTAGGCCAAAATAGGTACAGAAAACTTTATAGGGGGTTTTATAGTGTTATGGTTTGTAGTAGAGTTAAGAAAAAAGATAAATTGCCCAGCCGGGCATGGCTCAGTGGTTGAGCATTGACCTAGGATCCAGGCGATCAGGGTTCGATTCCCGGTCAGGGCACATGCCCAGGTTGTGGGCTCGATCAATGGCTCTCTCATCATTGATGTTTCTATCTCTCTCTCTCCCTCTCCTTTCCTCCCTCTGAAATCAATAAAGATATATTTTTTTAAAAAAAAAGATAAATTGATATTAGTTATCAGGGATATTTATCATTATCTTCAAAAAAACTTGTAATTTGTTTTATAAGCCACAATGTTGGACACCTAAGCAATTCACAAAATGCTGTTAAATGAACGGGTAAATATAAAAGGAACAATGCAAGAAATAAGTAAAATGTTTTCAAGTTGACTAGTTTTAAAAATAAAAAAAGAATAAAATTACATCTCTGTAATAAAATTAGGTGTGCTGGGTTACACAGTAACAGCACTTACCAACTTATGCTGACAGCCCACGAAATAGATTGCCACTTTAAGCTTTATTCATTCAAGTTTAGATTTCTTATTTCTCTAAGTATCTTTATTTGTGCTTAACAGAATTGCAACAGGTTTCACGGCTCATGAAATCTTCTGTAATTATTTTGTATGTCCAAATAACATCACCAAACTACCTGATTCTATTTTTAAAAAAACAGTTGTCATTTCTACAAAGTTACACAATGAGGAATACAGTTTTTGTTTTAAAACTGCAAGTTAAAAAATTAACAAGTGTTTTTCTTTCTTATGTATAGTCAGCATTAGTGTTGTCACAGTTTATTGGTAAAGCTCTTTAATTGAGATAATAAAGCTAAAAACTGTGTGAAAACACAATTTGATATAGTGAACATTATTTTTAATGGCTCAAAAGGTGTTCTATAAAACTACATCTATTAGATATTAGGGGGTCTTTAAAGTGCTTTAAGTTATTAAAGTCATGTCATGTAACAACTTTAAAAAAAACACAGCAAGAGAATAATCACATTGTCATTGAAGTCCTCAAGTCAAGCAATTTTCACCTTGGATCTGTAATTTAAGAAGATTCAAGGCGAAACATATTGGATGCTATTTTTTTCTCATGAATACAGCAGGAATGAGAAAATGAATTTATGTTGATTGATTTTCAAAGAGATTAATTCTATGGATATGCCCTGAGGAATAATGGGGAAGACTTGAATTTTCTTCATAAATCACTTGTTAATAATAATAAATTGTTAACTAATAAACAAGCCATTTCCTAGTCACTCCCAGAAGGTGACAGCTGCTCCTGTAGCCAAGGCAGTGAAATGAAACCTGGCATATAATTCTAACCCCTCCCCCAAGCCACAAAAGAAAACCTGGAGGTTCAAATAATATTTAACACTTGAGACCATACAGAATGTGAAAAAAAGAATTTAAGTCTCTTTTTTCCTTACTCTTGAAATGTGGAGGTGTTTTTGCCCTTGAAAAGCAGAATCCACTATAGTTTTTGAGTCACCATGCACCAAGCAGTTGGTTTTGCCATTATAATAACCCTAAGAGCTTTACTTCTAGGTTTCAGCATTTCTGTTCCCTATCGTTATCAGTTTCAAATTCTTTAAGAACATTTTTTTAAAAAGAAAAAGTCGTTTCTAGATGATAGAGGTTTTATTAAACTTCTATCTGAGGTGCAACGTTTTTTCCCATGGGTAACAAAGGCCTGAGTCAGATGTAACTAATCCCTTAGACAATGCCGCCTCATTTCTTCACTTTGCTTATTTAATATAGATCTGCTTATTTATATATTCAGTGAGAAGGTGTGTGATATGCCTTCACTGAAAGCAAATAACTAATAACTTCATATCCTGAAACACTCAGCAGCCGACCTGCTCATTCCGTTTGTGTTCCGCGGATGCCTCCTTTCCCCCCTCACAGCCTAGCCTGTACTGATCAGCATTAACAATGGGATTTTTGTCTTACTTGGAAACTTTCTTCTTACATTTGAGTTGAAGTGGAGACACTTTCACTTAAACTGTATATGTGACAGGTATTTTGGTAGGTTTAGTGTCTTATTATTTCAATATGTTAATATTCAGGAACACAGCATTCACTTACCAGATAATCTAATAAAGGAGCTATAAGTGATGACTACTAGCTCTTTAAATAGGTGGAAAGGAAAAGGGAAAATCCCATGTTTAAAACATTTTGAAATGTTGGAAAATATGATTGACTTAAGCAGTCAAAAATATTTATCAAAAGAAATGATAAATCATGTTCCTATAATTGGATTTTGGCCACTTTTGGCAACATGGATACTAACTGTAAACATAATTCTATGCATCCCTTTTTTGTCACCCTGTTCCATCCCCCACTAAAACTTAGTAACCTGTAAAACTCACCTACTAGCCCCACAAACCAAGTTCTCAAGGAAAGAGAAGCTACCACTTCACCTTACTCCCCTACAGAACTCCCCTGATAATTTTTGAAGCCTTTAGATGTCTAAGTTTTTCTTAAATGCTGTAGGTACAAATGATGTGACTGACCAGTTTCTGGTCTCCGTCTGCATCGATTTAACATTTATTACTTCAATTCACTTGAAAACAAGGGGTCTTTTATCTTAAGTACCTACTTACCTTAAAGTATCATGAACATTGATGTCACAAGAGAAAACACAAAACTGTGTGTGTTTTTTCAAGCTGTTACAAATTCAGCCTAGAGGAACAAGCTTATTTTACTGAAAACTCTATTCATGGGGGAGGGGAAGGGAAAGAGAGGAGTGACTGCTTCCCTAGGGATTGAATTCCCTTTGCCTTTTACTGATTCCTCTTCTCAGCTCATGCTTCCACATGTTGCTTATACTACAAGCATTCGCAAGGGTCAGATTATGAAAAGTTTAATAATTTCTTAAATATTACTGTCAACCCACCACCCTGTTTCCAGCGACTACTGCAGTTGTTCTTAAATAGCTATGATTTTGGGCTGGAACGAATAATACATCAACTATTTCGATTTTCCAATTAATAGGATATCTTCTGATCTTCCAAAGAATGTTTTCACCCACACAATTCTTTTCTAGAAGAAAAAAAGGTTCAAATTCCCTGTACCAGAAAAACCTTCATTAAAAATGAATTTCCGATGTGAGATGTCAGAGTAAGGGCAAATGTTCGATGTGACATTTGCTGTAATTCTGTTGATCATAGTCCTTTCTCATATACTAATAAAGCATTCCCTTGAAGAAAAGAAAGGAAATAACAGATGTTGGATAAAAACTAAATTAGGGTGTTTTTTTACATAATTCAATTGAACAACATCTTGGAAAGAGCACTGATATTTTTGTTTGTTTTTAATTTTGGTGTGTGTGTGTGTGTGTGTTTATCCTGGTGTTGTTTTTTAACAAACTGGTAAACCAACTCATTTTGAAAGTCTTACCTCAATAATTTGTCTTAAAGAGGTCATCTGCTTCTGTCAGTGGCACACAGTTCGGGAGAGCTCCTGTATCTAACCCCAATAAAATAGGGGTGGAGTGAGATTGCAGGGAGAGGCAAGGTGTTTAATAAAATGCACCATAACTTTAAGCACATTTAATCCACCAAATCTTTTAAATACATCTAAACTATGCTTATTTTCCTATATCATTTTACACACAAATATAGCAAATAGTTTCACCTACCATTCACAGAAATATTCAGAGCATCTATAACATGAGAAATTACTTGGAAGACCACCTCACAAATTAGAACAGCAATTTCTGCTCTTAATGCTTGTCATCCCAAATTACTTTATAATAAATAGCAAAATTAGAGAGTAGACCTTGAAAAATAGTATATACACATTGGTTTTGTGCAATTCGTCAAAAGATCAGAAATACATTACAATGGAGAAATACTTTAATATATATCTTCTATGACTATACAGTTTCTTTTATTAAAAGCAAGAGTTAACCAACCTGTTTGAAGTTAGAAGTGTTGTTTCTCTAGAAAATCAAGCAAACCACCCAGAAAACTGCCCTCTTTGTAATCCATTTCAATATGGAGTGGGTAAGGTTAAAAACCACTGATTCATTTGACAGAAATGTATACAACAGCATGATCATCATATTAAGCACCTGCTCAAATTTGACTCTGTCGTAGGAGTTAATCACTTCTGAAAACTTGAAACTTAAGAAGATATGAAGAACTCAGTTGCAAGTAGGCTTAATTTTAGCACAAGAGGTAGATTACGGGTTAAAAAGTAATTGAAAATAGAGAGATTGCTTTGAGTAGAAGCAAAATAGCGTTTTCCCTTTTAATTCAAATAAAATTCAACATTAAAAGGTCATTATAATTTGTCTGACTTTTAAAAAGCAGTAAATGCAGTATAATCAACAGCTAAGGTGACAAATTCAGCAGGACCAATCATGTCAAAGCTTAGGCCACATATTCCCATAGCAGGAGGGGGTCAGGTGGGGAGAGGAGTGAATCAAAATCTCCACATCACATGCAGCCAGATTTTATAAGTCCTGATAAACACCCACCAAGGTCCACCACTCTCTGTTGAGAAATAGTTTTAACCTTGATTTTCCCTCCCCTATTTGGTGGTATTAAAAAAAAAAAAGTTTAAAATGACCTTATTTAACCCTGACCAAGGTCAAAAGACTGAAAGAGGTAAACATATACAATTCTTAATACTTTTGTTAAGTGTTTTGTAGTCATGTAGCTTGTATTTTTATTTTCTTTTTTTAAATCAGTTAAAACATCTACATATGGTTATACTTTTCTATTATTCTGTAATTTAATCATTCTAGGACAGTTATGCTTACCTAAAGAATTTAATATTTTTACATTTTTAATTAACCATTATATAGATAAGTAAATGTAAATGTGAATTTATAAAACTTTCAAACATCTGAAAGGACACAGGATCATAAAAAATGGAAAGTAAGACAAATAGCAAATATAAATAATTATATCAAAGTATTATTGTTGTTATTATTATTATTTTAAATTATGTGTGTGTTTCTAAACATGGGGATGTCTGTGTTACAAAATTCCAGGCTTTGCCATTAATTTAAATTATTCGTTTTACAAAATGAAATACATCTGTCCTGATTTTGTGGTTCAAAATCCTGACCAAATGCCTTTCTTCCCCATGGAGTCAATTTTGACCCTGTTTTAACTGAATTTTACCTACAGCCTTTTCTTTTTCCTGGAACACATCAAAATGTTTCAGGATGAGTCTTTATGTAGCAAAACTGATACAATTCTAAATTTGCTTATCCTGTTTAGTTTTGACAAATATAAACTTGCTCTCCTACTTTATGTAACAAAAGCTAGAGAAAAAATAAATATTTAAGACATTTAAAATATATACTAATGAAAGTGGCACAACCATTAAAAGTATTTAAACTGACTATTTGTGATATTTCAGTAGGATAACTCATTAGTCCAGTCCTCTAAATAATCCCAAAGTGGCATGAATTCCTCTGCAGAATGAATGTCTATAGAGAGTAATCCATGGAAGACAGACGGGCCTCTTGTCATTTGTAGCCTTAATCCATTGCCTAGAGCGTGAAACTTGTTCAGGATAACAAGTGTGGGAATCAGTAAAATCAACATTATTTTTGGATTTTATTTTCTTAACAATACTGACTGATCAATAGGCTTGTGGAAACTGACAAATACAATACAGCCTGTTTGATGAATCAATCTAGTGAAGAAGAGAGGGAGCCCCCCTCCCCTCCTCCCATTTTCTTCCCTTTAAATCCTCTTCATCCTCTCCCTCCTCCACCACCTACACACACACAATCACACACACACACACACACACACGCACAGGATGAGAGGGGGAGAGGGAGGGAGGGAGGGAGGGAGGGAGGGATGCTCTTCCTCTGTTGTTCTGTAGACGTTAAGTAACGAAAGCTGCAGTGACAGTGCTCAGATCATTTTTTATAAGGCTGCTAAGCCACTTTCAATCAGTGCTTATGTTTTCAGTTTGAGACTCACCCTCTTTCGGCTGAGAAACTGTTGTATTATTGGAGTAGAGTTCTCTCCTCTGGGTTTCAAGGATGGGTGTTGTATGGCTTGGAGGGTGGGGAGAGTGAAGGGCAGAAAGAGTTGGGGAGTAAACAGTAAAAAAGGAAAAGTTCTGTCCTATTAACTTTTATATATCTCACCCCCCCAAAATCCTATAAGAAAAAAATAAAAGAGGAAATTTAAACACCTTGGACAATATTCCTTTTTAGGAAAAAAAAAAACTAATGATGGTTTATGGCTGCCTGAATACATGCATGTGTCCACAGAAAATTTAGTAACCCTTATCGGCTCATGGAGACATAAAGATGTTCTCTTTACGTTGGTCCTTGATCCTCAGCAGGCACTTTTGCGAACTTTGTCATCTTCCTCTGCCCTTTAAACTAAAACTCTGGAAGTGGCTTTAATTAATGAGATGTGATGCATTAAAAATGTTAGCCAAGAGCATTCCAGAAGCTGGAAAACCATAGATGTTTTTAAATTCTGAGTATCCTTTTGAGAATACCCTGTTGTAATTTATAATTCTCAATGGACCTATATTTGTCTTGAACTGATTGTTGAAATGGGCTTTACTAGGAATTTCTTTGCTGAAATTGCAGTGGGGCGGGGAAGGGGGTGCTTGAGCCAAGTGGGCTTGTAGGGAGGAGGGCAGGATCTCTAACAAGGCTTTAAAAACCTTCTGTGGTTAAAGTTATACTGATGAAGGGCTATGCAGATACACACATATACATATGTATATGTATATACCTATATATGCATATACACACCTACACACGTATAATGCGCAAGTTCAGCAGGATCATAATGAGCATGAGTTATAAATTATGTAGGTAGCAGAATTCAGATTTTCTATATCAAAATTGCACCTAAAAATGGCTATAAAACAACGCTTGCCTCGGAAAGTAAATTTATAGCTCCATGCCTTTCACAGGCACGCTGGAGGGTTCTGCTCCCGGCTCTAATCTCTAGATGTTTTTTGCATGTGTTGTGTGACAGGAGGGAAGGGGAGTGGGCTGAGCTCGCCCGCTCTCCCATTGTCAGCCAGTCTAGTGAGTGTTGGGAAAACCTGTCTGTGGGATCTCGTGTCATCTCCCCCTACATGTGTACAGGAAAAGTCCTCGCTGCTCACAGTTCCTCTCTCTCTCTCTCCTCTCTCTCTCTCTCTCTCTCTCTCTGTTTCCCTTTCATTCTGCTTCCCCGGAGTCGGAGTCGAATAAAGCAGGGAGCAGGATTAGAGTCTGCCACCGGCTATCAGAGGAGCCTAGATAAAAGGAACTGCTTCTTAAGCACCACTGCAGCAGCCCTGCTTAATTTTTCTTTTCTTTCCACACAACAGTTGTGCTTCATTATCCGGTGCCTGGCTCGGATTTTTTTTTTTTTTTTCTTCTTCTTTTTTTTTTTTTTTTTTTGGTGGAGGTTTTGAAGTTTCTGTGCTTCAGTGACTGTTACAGAAGAAGAGGTGTCAGTGTTGCGGTGAAGTCTCGATTGTCTGCATTTATGAATGAAACTGACCTAAGTCACCTGTTACCTCCAGTTTTCAGATTGTTTGAACTTCTCTGGCCGCACAATACAGGAGGGAAGCCTGAGGCAGCCCAGGGACCCACAGCGTCTGCAGCATGGGCTGGCTCACTAAGATTGTCTGTCTTTTCTGGGGAGTGTTACCTACAGCAACAGCAAACTATCAGAATGGGAAGAACAATGTTCCAAGGCTCAAATTATCCTACAAAGGTAAATCTTTATTTTTTTTCTCTTTTATTTGTCTAGCTTTGTGATGCCCCCTATCACCCCTGCCCCTTTTCATTCCTTGAACTCCCTCCCAACCCAAACCAGAAAACCTTTAGTTCAACCTGGGGAACCTATATGACTGCGTGTGTCTTTCTGAGATGATTTAAGCACTTTTTTTAAAAAAATAAAAGCATGTCTTCTGTTTGGTATGACAATTTAAAGGCAAACAAAGAACATTTAATCACATTTGCAGAGAGGAGCTGAATGCCTGGTAAATGCTGATCTGTATATGTGATCATATGTTTTGTTAATTTTTCTGATCGTACTTCTTTTAAAAGATTTTTTTAACACTAATATTGCAAAAATGGTATCTTTGTAGGTATGCAGGGCCCACCTATAGTAATTGTTATGATAAATTGCATTTTCTTGGTTTTAGACGCTAAATGGTTAATCATCATCATGAATATTCAGTTTGTTCAAATCTGACAATCAGATGCTTAACATAAGCAGTAGATCACGGTTTGCCAAGAGAATATAAACTGGAGAGAACAGACTAGTTTTTCCACAGTGTGTTATGATTGTACAAGAGACTGTGTATTTGGCTAATTGGTGTAAAGCTAAAGCCTTTGAAATATGTTATTTAATTCCATATGTACTTCAGTGAGAAATGAAGACACATTACTTCCTAGTTGTAGAACTAGTGTGAACTTCTTTTGTAAAAAAAGTATAAATTTAAGAAAGAAAAAAAGCTTTATCACATGGTTACTAATACTTTATTTGGTTGTAGTTTCTTGTATATGCTTGTTTTTTAATGAAGATTTTAAAGAAAAATAGTTGTTCTATATTTGTTAAGATCAATTTTTTATAGATAGACGTATAAAATAATGAGAACTTGGATTCCAAAATAATATATGTAACTTTTAATGAGAGACAATATTTATATAACTGAGGTATTATTAAAGTGGAGTTTAGGATTAAACTGTTTGAACTCAAGTAGTTTTACTCCCTAAGGTGTTACTTTCTTATGATTCTCAGATTTCTAGAATAGGGGGTGGGGCAGTGAGAAGCTTCAATTGTATTCTGTCTTTAGCCTGTAATGTGAAACAAATTTGCTGAATCTGTCTTGTAGAGATGTCTGTATACTGTACATTGCTCTTCTGCCAGAACACAGATTCTTTAATTTTCACATGATGGGAATGATCTGCCTGAATGCTCTGGTGTGAATGAGGGCCACAAATAGGAAAGGCAGATATATTTTTCACACTTTGGATTAGAAAATTAGACACCTATTAAATGTGTTTATTTGGATTTAATACTTGTTAGATGAAATACACTGACTTGGAACATATATTTGTTTTTGGCATAATTATTTTCTTTATTAAAATGGGAATGAATTTTAAAAATGAGCAAACAATTGCAATTGTACTCATCTGAGATATTAAAAGACATATAGGCTCTATTAAATATTTAATTAAATCTCTATTATGTCTGTATTTTGAAACTGTCTTTAAATTGCTTATAGTCTTTGCTATCATGGCATCTATGTTTTCATCAGTTTTTGCTCTCTATACTCACTCTTTGAGAGATGTCATCAAACAGTTCTCAGGTTGGTTGATGGCCCACTTTATGTAAGTTTATATTCCTTACAAGTAAGTTTTGCATACAACTGCTTCCTGAAGATGTGAATGGCTATAGGTTATAATTTTAAAATAAGTTTGAAACATGAAATACATTTTAAAAACCTATTACAATTGCACTTACTTGTCTAAGTGCTAAATAAATTGTAAAATAAATAAGAATTGAGAATTATACTTATTTATTTTGCAAGCATTTTCTTTCCCTGGTAGTAGATTGCTCTCCATTATAGAGGAGGCCCCAGTACTTTCTACAGATGAAAAGATAGCATTTAATCAGAATAGCCCTTTGTTATGTACACATCTTTAAACTTGTCTGACCAAGTAAGCTGTATATATTGACAAGGTGTATCTATTTGACACTATCTTTATAAGCTCTTTTAAACAATGGCATCCATTAGAATTATTTTTGCTTTCTTTTACACCAGAAACTGCCCTACAGCTACATAACAATTGTCTAGATATACCTAGAGCTTGGCAACTTGGTAAAATAAACTGTGAAATGAACAGCAAGAAGAATAAAAGGAATGACCCAAGCTATTTTTCATGTCATTTTATTGGCCTGTCACTATCTTTCTGTCTCTCCATGTACACTTGTTTTGTCAAAGCAAAGGGCCTGACAACCAATTATAAATACTTTGTTTCTAAACTAAAATAGACATTTTTTTAGCTGCTTCTTTTTCCTCCTTAATTAGATGTCAAACATAGTTAAAACATCGACTTGCATTGCCCTTACAAATATTCCAGCATGATTCAGAAAGAGTTAAATCCCTGCCAACCCTAATTTCCCATGGTCACTGTTTTCAAAGATCCACCATTAACTCTCTCATTGCTCAGGTTGCCAAGACAAAGTTTCTGGCAATCGCTGGGCTTGCTTTCTGGTAGGAGATAGAAGAGATTTGATATGCTAAATGAGAGAGAAAAAGAACCAGAAGGCAGCTTTTGTAGGATGTTCATAGATATCTAATAAGGTACCTCTTTACTTTCTAGGAAAAAGGAATTGAATAGATGTTTGAGGACCATCTGGAGAAGTGATAATATTAGAAAAATGGGGTATGCTGGCTTTTCCTCTGAACCAATCTGATTTAGAATCCTTGTGGGGGAAGCAAATGTGAGAACTCTGTAAATCTCAGCAGTCACATACAAATTATCCTCAAGAAGCATTCACTCAGAGATACTCTTGCCTTCCTTAAATATATATAATATAGCTAAATGTTAAAATGCTTCTTTTTCTAAGTTGTGTGTTACAGTTTATTTCCCCTACAAAACTAATCAAATTTCACTTTTCTCATAAAATACCAGAATATCATTTAATCTTCCCTTTGGAATGAGTAGTACAATGAAAACTTCAGAAAAAAATATGGAAATCACAAGGAAATAAATTAGGTTTGGGGTTTTAAACAAATGACAAATGTTCCATCACTTGGTGTAATAAGCTTTTCCAGGACATTGTGTGCTTCAGTTTTAGTAGAAATCAAAGACACATGCAAGTCTGAATGTGATGGTGATCATGTGGATCCAAAGGTTAAATCAGTGTCTTTAACTTCATAGAGAGGGCTTAGTAAATAGCACTTAAATAAATGGTTGACATTTTAAAGGCCTTCTTTTCATACTTTGTAAAGCTATTTTCCCAAAGTCAAGTAGTTTCTTTAAGAATAAAATTATCAGTCAAATCAAAATTGTCATATGCATCTTTCTGATACTAGAATATAATATTTAATTAAAAATTATGAAGCAAAATTTGCAGAAGCCTTTTTATTTGCCATTGCTCAATATATTATGGATCACTTTAAAATTTAATTTATGTGAATAATGATTTACTTGATTATTTATTACACTTATTGACTTTTCAGAGATTCTTTTTACTTCTACCAAAGCACAAATACACATTCATACATACATAAATATATAAATATATGTATATATATATGAATATGTGTATATATAAATAATAAAACTTTATATTAATATTTTAGAGTTGAGAAACAAATCCTGCCTATCTACAGGTTGTGAGTTGCAATAAATGCATTACAAATAAAACTGCTATTGATTTAAAGCAGTATTAATATTTAAAATTTTATGTGTATGATTGTTTGAGTTCCATGGAAAGTTTTCATGGAAATCTCAAGTATTTACATAATGGTGTAGAATAAAATTTGTCCTATACTAAAAATCTCACAGTTAAAATGAAATGTGTAGGGAGATATATATGTACACACACATATATAGTTTGTGTATGTGTATATATATATAGTACATATATAATGCATACATATATATGTATACTACACACTGAGAGCAAATAAATTATAAATGTTTTGCAATATCTTTTATCCAAAAGTCACTGCATATTTGGCATCAGATCTCTGACTTACTGATTCTTATATAACATGGTCTTTTCTTCTCAAATTCTATTAACTTTAAAAATCATATTTTGATTCTGAAATCTTCAACTTAAGCACAATGAAAACTAGAACTTTTATTCATTTACTCAACAGCTCAGGGTGGGGCAAAAGTAGGTTTACAGTTCTGAGAATGCAAAACAAAGTTTATTCTTGCATTATTATTTATTAATTATTGTATTATTTTCCATACAAACACCTGTAAACATACCTTTGCCCCACCCTATATATCTTGGCAAAATAATAAGAAAACAAAATAAAACAAAATGCTCCATCACACATCTGGTGATTCAATGTTGGTCAGATCAAATGAGGGCTAGTGAAAGTCTTCAACTTGTGGCTTCTCTGTTTAAAGCTGCCAACCAGATTGGTCTTTGAAATAATAATTTATACAGTGTAGACTTTAGCAAGTAGGAAAATAACAGACAACAAAAATATCCTGTTTAAATCTCTTACCCGCCAACTTTTAATAATGTTATTCAGTCATTAATAGCTTAAGTAAACCTGAAAATGGAAAAGATAATTTTTCTAATTCTAACTTTTGTACATTGTTATTCCTCTTTATATAAATTATTTCCAAGACTCCACTCTTGTCAGTGATATAAAATACCTGGGTACTTATCCAACTAAATAGATGTATAGGTGTGTGAAAACTAATTTATCTTTGTTTTCTTATTTTTAATGATCACACATAAATCAAACACCTTAAGTAACAAATATTTTGTGATTTTTGGTCAATTATATTTAAATGCCATATTCAAGAATTAGTGCTATTGAAGAATCTTTCAGGAATAAATTTAATTATAATTAATTAATATGATTGCATATGTTCTTAGTAACAAAATTAAAATTAAACTGTCAGTTGCAGAACATAATCTATTTATGCTTAGTATGAATGTATACTTGTATTTCAGATGTGTACTCTAACTTATAAAGGTTATAACTTATAAAGGTTATCATGACCTTTAAGTGAACTATAAGAAATTGTGTGGTAAAGTTCTCATTTCAGTTTTTCTCATTTAAACTTCAGTGGCACAGCTAAATATCACAGTTCCACAGGTCAGAACATCACACCTTTACATCTCCTGGAGAATTTTGAAATCTAAAGTCAGGACAATTTTAAATAGCATTTATACTTGAATTTTTCTAAGATCTTCCAGAGACACCAGTACTAAAACCAATTTTTAATTGATCATTACCTAACAACATTCATTGGCAAAGTAATGATATATCATGAAGAGTTACCTATTAAAACACTGCACTTATCAAAGCATTATGGAAAACAAATCTGATAGATGACTCATTAATGCAAAGTTATACATAAAGTCTCCAAAACTCATGGCAATATAAAAGTTTAGTGCATGTAGTGAAAGTTTATTTTAAAAATACCAGCAGCTGTAAACATAAATTACAACAAGTGTGAGTCTTGGGGTGGATTTTACCCCTCATGACTTCTTAGGTGCTATTTAAAGGCATTATCATGATTTGCAGTACTACGCTTCCACTAATAGGTGGCACTAGCAATTTGTGACAGCTCTTTCATTAGTTTGGAAATGGGCAGGCTGCTAAGATAAATATACAGAGTAATGTTTGGAGACCACGCTTGGAAAAACTGGTATAAGTCAGGAGATCTAATATGTACAAAACAGAAGCATTAGTTAAAATGAAATTTTCTAAAGATTTTTATATTTTTATTGGTACAGTTTGACCCTGAAAAAAAAATGGTTATAAGTAAAAAAATAAATAAAAAAAATATTTTTACTTAAATTAACTTTACATGTGAAATTAACCTATAAAATGGAAAAGGAAATAATGAGTGAAATAATAGTAAAAATCAATCAGATGCTGGAAGGACAGTTTCATGTGTATGAAATACATATTGAATATATATTCATATACAGTCATATTAATAATTTTTCCTCAAGTCTGAATCATTAAGTGTGCTTAACAGGAATTAGGTAACATGCCTGTGGCATGTGATTGCCATTGTTTATAATTGTAGAGTAGTTAGTGGAGAAGGTAAAGTAATATTTAGAAAATTACGTTTGATATATTTTTAAAAGAATAACACCTTTTGGTCTGTAGGTTGTTTTAAATTATTTTTATAATTAAGCATATGGAAGATCAATAAATTCTATCTGACACAAATGTCTCCAGTGACTAGTTATTTTTATTGCCAAGACATAAACATCAGTAAAAATAAGGAATCTGTACACTATTTCTAAACAGTAACAAAGCTGGGCTCTATCAAACCCAGGATAAGAAAGTATACAATTTATACTTGAATTGGGGAATAAAGATAAGAAAAAATAGAATTCTGTTGATAAATAAGAAGAATAAATTAGTCTCAGTATTTTCTACAAGATTCAAGTAAAACTTAAAGGAACCAAAAATTTAGGGACTCTTGTCAGCTCCTAAATGAGTCATTAAACCTGCATATCCAGGTTTCCTTTGTTTGGAGAGACCTGGCATGGGAAACAAAGTTGACCAAACTTTACAGTAACTTCATTTGTTGCTGCAATCATAAACTTGTCTTGAGAAAAAATATAACATCACTTGCTTGAGTCTTCATCCACAAACTAAATAAAGATTATTAGTTCTACTGACTACATCAAATGGCCTCTTTGGTGTGTAAAACTACTTAGGTGCTGATCATAAGGCCAGAATTGCATTATTTCTCATCATTTTAGTCTCAATGGCTAGACAAAGTTACTCTTTGTTGAATGAATTCGTGCTTTATTTGACACACCTTGTTTTTAAAACACATAATACATCTGATTATAAGTGAGAATAAAAAGAATGCATATTCATAACACACAATGCATTCTAAGTGAATTGTAGAGAAAGTAAACAACGTTAGATGCTAAGGTAGGAGGGCATGAGAGAGGCATTATGGAGTGCTCAAAGGTTCTGAGAGCAGTGATATCTCCACCGACAATGAATCAGGCCTCTTCCAGGACTGAATCAGAAAGTATCTGAGTCATCTTTGTTTGCCTGTAAGTAAGAGATGCAGAATATATAATAATACATACCTCTTGGGAGACTCTAGGAACCAAGGTGAGGGATTGTTTCCTTCTTTTGGATGAATACCCTGATCTTCCTTACTATTGTGTTTCAGTACACACAGCCAGAAAAGAAAGTGAGCGAAACTATCCTAAAACCAAATAGTGGCTAAAGATAAAATTTTTCGTCAGCCTCATTGTATCTGGACCTTTGTGTAAAACAAATCTCTCCTACCAAACAAAGTTGTAAGTACAATCATTTAAAAACTTTAATTGACTAGATTTCATTGTCCACACTTGTGGGAGATTTAGTATTGCAGAACCTTCCTCAGTTCCTCTTATCTTGATTCCACTTATTGATGGCAGCAATTGCTCATTGCCCTTGCTTTTCATTTCCAAGTCAGCCTCTTCTTCCCTTGGCTTTGTGCTCTATGTCCTCGAAGCACCACTCACTTCCATTCTCTTGCTTCCAAGCCCCCACTTTGCCCAGGAGAGTAGATGTGATAGAAAATAGCCACAGGAATCTTCACTGAAGTGTGAATATTCAAAATACATTTTGAGTTCGTTGTTTAAGATCCCAATCTCATATAATTAAGAGGATGGCAGTGCATAATAGGCTAACTTCCTTAGTGCACTTATAGGTCTATAACTGATTGTAGAATATGATTAATTTACAATGCCTAATGTTAGATTCTTATAAAATATGTTAGTCTTGTGACAAAGTAGAACTATCAACAGAAAAGGACAGTAGGATGAGAGTGCCATTATGTACAAATCATAGCTATTAAGGAGTATTTAAAAAACTTAAGGCCTAGCCCCAGCCCTTAAGGAACATGTTTGAGGAAAGCCAAAACAAAGTGGTTTATATCTGAGGTCATATTCAAACTATCTAAGTAGTTGTGAATCTTCATATTATGTGTTAGAAATTTTAAGTTTTTATCTTTAAATTTGAAATTTCAAGAGAATAAACTCTGTTGTGATCATTCTATAAAAATTAAATGAATCTAGGTTTTCATCAGCTATACAAATTTCATTTACAAATTTAGTTTTTATAATTAATAATTTTTACTTGTATCCTATATGTAAAACACACATGCACACAAGCCATGTTATATATTTCTTCATGAACAAGTAGATTCTTGGATAATAAAGTGAATGTAGTAGGGTGTCTGAGGATGGCTGTATCACATCTACCTAAGGACTTCATAAAGCTCTTGAAAATAAGGTATAAGGAAAGCGGACCTTGAAAGACAAGAATAATGTGAGAAGACAGAAGTAGAGCAGAGTGGTAATTACCACTATCAAAAACTTTTCTTTTTGATTTGTTTTACTCTTTAGGAAAACAATACATTTTTATATAGTTTACATAGTAATATAGCTATATAATTTTTCTGCATTCAAATGTAACATGGAAACAAACCTGTCCTTTAACAAGGGGAATTAAAGCTGTAGCATATTAGACTTGGAATGTTATGGAGTTAATATGAGCTTGTCTAGGTGTGATTAAAAATGAGATCAAGAGGGAAAGGTGGTAGTACATACTTATAAGGACTTTTCCACAGTGGTCACAGTGGTCATTTGGGCTTATCCATCTTTCCTTTGGATTTGTCTATAAAATTCATTGGCCAGACTTCTTTTTAACCAATGGAAAAAAGAAAAAACTGAGTTTGGTTATCCAGCGTAGAAAACACTGTGGCTATAGTTTCTTGAGATTATAAAATATATTGGCTTTTTCTCTTGTTTTCCTAGCTAATTCCTTTTTTTTTTTTTTTGCTTTACTTTGTTATTTCTTTAACCAACACACCAACAAGTTGTGAAGAAAGCAATTGCTATTTTATAAATCATGTTTGATTTTAATATAAACACACCTATGTTGTCTACATGATGAGAATAAATATTAAAATGTCTCCTTAACTGTGCATTCTTATTATATACCACATGCCTTTAAATGCAAAATTATATATTGCATATATTTTAATTCACTTAGCACTTTGTTATCATTCAGGATGTTTCTTTGGCTCACTTAAGAATGAATTACTTTCATAACAAACAGGCTACTAAAATCTTAGAACATTTTATAATATATTAGACAAAATTATAGGTTTGTGTTATTTTTCAATACAAATTGTAAAACATCACTTCTAGAATTTGGTCATAATAGTGTAATTCCTTGTACTTGCAGAATTATATATATGAAGAACTATGTAAATCAGTGTGTTTATATGCACTACATATGCGTGTGTACAACAAATACCAAAAAAGTCGCATTCGAGCCTATTTTTCTAAATCATTTTATGTTTAATTGGGAATTATGGAAAGTGGAATGCCAATCACTAGAGCATAGGATTGACTCAAAATGTCGGGGAGAGATTCTCTCTCTTTGCTTGATGTCAGTTCTTGAGTGGCCCAGGATTGTCCAATGGTTGGCCTTCCCTTAGCATCTTCTACTGTACAATACCACTGCCTAGCTGAGTTCTCTGCTTTCTCTTAGGCACCGGACTCTAGGAAGTTGCCAAGATGCTCATTTCAGCAGCCCTTCTCTTGAGCCTTCTTAGCATCTTGGCTCCAAGCCATAGTGCATAGTGTCATGGCTTCCACAGAAATGCACACAAATCCACAGTTTCCACTCAATTCCTTCCACCTTCAGAGTGCAGAGTGTGAGCAGGACACACATCTCCCAATACAAAATAGCCTTCCATCTTTCCAGATTTGAAAGATATAATTTTTAATTTAATTGATCCTGACCATCCTCCCCTCTGCTCCCTATTCTCACCCCACCTTCTCTCTGGAAATAGGCTTGAACTCATTCTTCTTGTCTTGTCCTATCTAAATAAATCTCATTTAAGGTTCTCCTTTTGAAAACAAAATCTTCTTTATTCTTCTCTTGGGGTATGGAAAAGTTTCTAGGTCTCAAAAATTAAAAACCCTTATGTCTCTCTTGGAAAGAGGTTAGGAACTTTTCATTTCTAGTAGATCAATCTGCCAAAGAGAGAAAAAAATGACATTTTTAAAAATTAGGTAACCTCGCCACTTTAAAATTTCAATAAATTACCCCCTTATACAAGCATACACCTAAGGACCTAAACTAGACATCGTGCCTGATACAGAGAATATGGTTCTCAGAGTTAGTCCAAATGCCTCAGCTTTATGTCTATAAAATATGTCAAATAAATGACAAATTGACCCTTGAGATGTAGAAATGTTGCCCAAATGATGACTAGGAAGGGAAGAGTAGCAGAAGGCTCACAGAACTGGAAATTCTGTGCTAATGTTACCCAGGGAGCTCTTCTCTATTTGTCCATGTCCCTACCTCGGAAAATTACTTTCCCATATGCTACAAAGTCTGGGGACCACTTGCTAAGGCAGCTGGGGACTTTTGCAGTATCTCTTCCACATGTCAAAGACCACATAATATCTACAATTGGCTCTCTCACAGGGAGCTCCAACTCTACGTGTTCAAAACTGTACTCACTGTCCTCTACAACCTTGTTTCTCCTCCTTACTCAAGGGTTAGGGACTGTTGTCATTTTGTCCCTGTTGTCCAAGTCAGTAGCATCTTTGCCTCTTCCCTCACTGGCCTACCTTATATCTAACGAGATGTCCTGTGGATTCTACCTCTTGGATCTATCTTTCAAATCTGTCTTATTCTCTCTTCCAGGTGAAGTTAGGCCTTTATCACTACTTGCCCCTCTATGGCAACAGCCACCTGTAATTATTCTCTCTTCTTTCCTTCATTGCTGTCTACAACTTTTTCTGAAATTCAAATCAAACTATTCATTTTTCTTATTTTAAATTCTTACTGATTAAAGTACAAACTCCTTCATTCAACCTATTAAAATGAATGATCTAAAGGAGTCTAGGGTATAGGGGGAACTATTTGGAGGTCCTACAGTTATTCAGATATGAGGAAATTAATGCCTGAATAAAGGTCATGATAAGAGAAACAAGAAAGAAAAGCTGTAGTTGAAACACATTGAATGCATAGAAAAGACAGATTTGGTAAATTATTGTGTCTAGGAAAGATCTGAAGAATTCAAGAACAATAGGTCTTAAATTTTTGCAACTAGGAGTGTGCTATAGTAGTTTATAGTAGTGGGAAAGTGAAGTTCTCTTTACCTTGCAGCACCAACAATGCCCTGACACAGTCATCCCTTCTCCACATCACACTTGTGAGCTTTCCTTCCTGGGTGCACATCCTCCCACCCACTCAGTTGCTTACTGATGCTATTCTCTCCAATGAACATTGACTTGAGTACCTGCTTTGCAAGGCTTTTGAAGAGGCGGAGAGGTATAAAATATAATATGGCAACTGTCCTGAAGAAACCTACCATTTGGAAGGAGAGAAGATACAGGTCTTCAACTTTTTGACACCACACCTGTTTTTGTTCATCTTATATTCTTAGTCAAGTAGTGAGTCTTGTGCATGACAGGATCTCACTAAATACTTTTTGAGTGAGGTGGTTGAAGGAATAAATGAGGAGGTGGCAGATAATGTTTTCAGGTGAGAGGGCTAAGGCACAGAAGTGAGAACACATATACCCCAGTTTAATTTAAAGGTTTGTAAAATAGAGTATCCAACTGTTTGATGGGAATAAGAATCATTTAAGGTTGCACAAAGAGTTTAGATATGGGTAACTGGTAGAATTTGGAAACAGAGGTCACAGCATTCAAACTTTAGATTTGAATAGATGATAAAACTTTTTAAACTTTATAAATGAGTGGCATATGCAAAGCAATGCTTTAGGAATCCAGAAACTTGTTGACCTTCAGTGCTGAGTTACTGAGTCATCACCTGAGTCACTGAACAAGGTTATTAAAACAAATGACTGCAGTTCAGATTGGGCCTCACATAATGACCTGTTCTCCTGGCCACAAAGACTTCATATGTGGGCATGTAGCTTATGCTTACCTACATAGAGCAATATATTTTCACATGTTCAGAAAAATGCAAATCATATTTAAGAAAAACTTCAGATATCTATGCTTTTGTAAGAAAATTTAAAATCCAACAATCCAACAAGAGCTGTGTCATTTAGGATACAACTCTCTACTTAAAAGTAGTCCATGTTACTTACTACTTTCTTCACATGTTCTTAGATTTATGATAGAGTGTACATTGAGGATGTGAGCACAAATATTACTTTATCACTGTGATTCTATTTGAGCAAAGCAAGATATCAAGGATCACTTTTTTGTTTGTTTGTTCTGTTTTGATTTTCAGCTCACTATGTTATATGGTTTCATCAATCTTTTGATGGATTTTTTCACCCCTGAGCTGATGTGCAAAGATTTACTCCTTTACACTTGATTCTAACAAGATAAAATTGGAAGCTGTACTCAAACAGAGCAATTACTTCTAAGACTCCACTTCCCTGTTAGGCTCTCACACACTGGCCTGCAGCCATGGAATCTCTTACTTTCACTGCGTGTTTCTCATGTTCAATAGGGTCTCAGCTTTCTTTTGCTTTCCGAGGTGCCTATTCAGAACTGAGTTTAAGGCCCTCTTGTCACACTAACAGGGCAGACTTCTGTCTATCATTTAACCTCCTAACTCAGACAGCTTCTTGAGAAAGATTTCTAGCATAACAACAAAATGAGACCAAGTGACCATAAAAAAGTACTTTTCTTACATGCATAAAAATCACTGAGCAAGCAGAGTCAGTGTCTGTTTTATACCAATGTTATTTCATTAGAAAAGAAATTAATACTTATCTGATTGGCTTTGCTCTTTCACTGTCAAATTACAGAAAAGTGTCTACTCTATGACATTATTCCTGTCTACAACTATATAAACATCAGCACTCTAATTTCAAAAGAATATGTTTAGTCGATTTTAAGCAGATGCTGTATAAGGAAGTGAAATTAGTGATGCTATAGTAATTTGTTTCTTTAGTACAGCTCTCAGTCTAAAAGCTGTGCCACACATAACACCCACTATGGACTTCATTCTCCCAAATGGATTCCCCATTGTGCACATTACACTATCTTTTTCGAACAATTTACTCTTCTTTACAGATAGGGATAATGGTGCGCCCCACCTAAACAGCCAGATTTATTGCCCTTTCCTATTTCTAAAATAATAAAATTTCACATTCTTGGAATGAGTAAAATGATAGCACATATTCAATTAAAAATAATTATATTGATAGTATACATTGTCATTATTTCATATTATTGAATAATAAGTCATGCTGTATTTACAGTGTTCAAGTACTTGCTTGTTGGCCTACTGAAATTTAATGGCTTTTTCTAATTTAGCTACTAGAACAATAAATTTCATGAA
This sequence comes from Miniopterus natalensis, assembly GCF_054644295.1. NCBI lineage: Eukaryota > Metazoa > Chordata > Mammalia > Chiroptera > Miniopteridae > Miniopterus > Miniopterus natalensis. Next base: position 52,793,668 of record NC_142090.1, on the reverse strand, counting down.
GATAAAAGAATCAGCATGGTGAAGAAAGTATTGAATTGACTCTGGAGTTTTCTAGGTGTAAGAATTTGGGCATGTTATTCGCTTTATTAACCTCGGGTTGCTCTTCTCTAATATAGGAGAATAACTATTGTATAGTAGCTGTTATCAGGATGACAGCACTTAGTGCACATAAGATATTCATTAATTATTAATTTCTCGAGGCAGATTAGTAATTGTACAGCTTGTAGGTTTCTGTGTTTTCTTATTTGGAGTAGGTATGCATGCATCTGTTCTCTAGCTATTCGTTGTGTATTTTATTAATAATTATAATACAAAGAAAATCACAATCGTATTTGTAGTGTACTTCTTTCAAAGACATGTAATAGTGGGAATGTTCAAAAACATGAATTTTGTCAATATCAGCAAGTCATTGAACATATGAGAAGGCTTTGTAAAAAACTAATGTTGCAAGTAAACAATTGATGGCAAATTGCTGAGTCATCATAAGGCCTTTGAGTGAAGTTAAATGCTCTCATGCTGACCTACTGCATGACACAATTTTAAAGTAAGTTGAATGGGATCTGTATAAGTGTATGCATAAAGCTAATGATGAGAATGAAAGAAGACTTGATTTTTGGGTCTTCTGGCTCTGAATACTGACTGAGCCATGCTGAGCAAGGAAGCACCTGTTTCTTTAGGAAAGGTTCGCCTGCACCTCACAGACTCTAAGTTCCAACTCATGTTTTCAACATGAACCAAGGTCAGTCCAGTAAAAATAACAGGAAATGACTAGTTTTATTTGCTCCTGTACTTACATCATATCCTCTTAAATGTTGTAATGGTTGCCTTGAATGTTATTTTGTTATGACTTTGTTCATGAAGACACAACATCCTTTATGACAACTTAAAGAGTATTGGATCCACATAGGAATTAACACAATATTCCTATGTAATATGTCCCCAAGTCTGAATGAAACTTTGTAGATATAAAGCCTGAGTTGTTCTGACCAATTCTATGAACCACCTGTGATCACAAATAACCCATTTGCAGGAAAGAGGATATGCAGTCACTCAAGAAAATAAACCTGCAGTCTGAAGCTAGTAAATAGAATGAAGAACATGTTGAGAGTAACTTAAAGGGGCTTTTGTCTAACAGAAGACACTTGGAAGCCAGACTGGGAAATCTAGACGTCGTTAGAAAGGAGGTGACATTAACCATAGTCAGCTTTTAAAGGATTTTTCTGGAAGGAAGAATTCCTTTGGAGAACACTTTATGTACCAGCATGGATAAATTTCTGAGGTATTCTAGACAAAGATGAATTTTATTTTATTGTGGTTTTAGCCATGTTAAAATGCTCATAAACTATTTTACCTTATGCCAGACATGTGGAAGCAATCAGTATATGTAAATGATATGTGAAGGTGAGGTACAGTTTTAGCTTAAAAACTTAGACTGTCTGTGGTTATAAACTATAACCACATCACAAAGAGAAATGTTCCTTTTAATAGGAACTTAAATGTAAAAATAATCAGTGATGAATTCTTAAAAAAAAACTGGTAGGGTTTCTTTAGTAAAGTATAATAAACGTAAAATTTAGTGCTACTTTGTGCTGTTACATTATTTTTAGAACACAATACTCAAAGGCAAATATTTTTTTCCTTAAGTAATTGGTAAAATGTAAGTATTTATAGTTAGACTTTGTTATGTCAGTCTGTCTCTGAAAAAGTACTTTTAAGAAGGTTTGTATTTCATCTTTTTTTTATTGAGGTATAATTGACATACAACATTATACTAGTTTCAGGTGTACAACATAATGGTTCTATATTTATATATATTGCAAAATGATAACCACAATAAGTCTAATTAACATCTGTCACTGTACATAAGTAGAGAATTTTTTATGATAAGAAATTTTAAGATTTACTCTTAGCAACTTTGAAATATGCAATACAGTATTAATAGTCACCATACTGTACATTATATTCTCATGATGTATTTATTTTATAACTGGAAGTTTGTACCTAAGGGTTGCATTTAGATGGACTACAGCTATCCTTTATTAAAATAAATCTTCTCTTCCTTTTTTTATTAGCATGAAATCAATTTGTTTTTTGCCTATAATACATATATGTGTGTGAATATATATACACATATACTTAATAACATTTCATAAATTTTGAACATATAAACCTGAATCAATCAAATTTCCTTGAAAAGGAAATAGATATAATAAAAATAAATGTTTTTATTTCTTTAAATTCAAAACAGTAAAACTTTTAGTCTCAATATGATGGTGCTATGTCTTTAAAATATTTCTACCATCTGCTATATGTAAAGCCGGATATTAAAATAACATGAATTCAGAGAAGTGTTACTAGACACACACACACACACACACACACACATAGACGAGGGAAATTTTTTAAAAAAAGAAAAATAAAATAAATCATAGATGAGTCTTTAAGCATTATTGTATCTTTCAATAGAAAAAACACACAAAGTTATGTTTTGTTAAACTGAAATTAGATTTTTTTGTATGCCTAATTTGCTCATAATAAAACAAACAAAACTCAACTCAGGCAATATATTTACTTGAGGAAACCAGTAACTGAATCCTTATACTAAATATCTAAGTAGAATTCACCCACATTTAAAGAAAGAAATGCTCTCCAAACCTTGGCTCAGCATGCCATCTTTCATTTTAGGCATGTTCTGGGCCTGGGCCTCTGAGAAACCAGCAGAAATAAATGACACCATCCCCATGCAGGAGGATCTTACTCTTCAGTGTCAACCCAGGCTAATCAGAGTTCAGTATATCATGGGGCTAACTTTTAAAAACAAAATGGAATTAATTTCACAGTCTATTAGACAAATGCCAGTTGCCACTTGAAGTTTATTTCATGCAGCAATGGTAGAGGACTCTGAGGAGCAAGAGAATGGAGGATGGAGGGGAACAGTGCTAAGCAGAGAAGCACTGGCTAACCATGCTGGACATGAAAAGTGCAGAAGAGAGACAAATCCGCCCACTCAGATGCGTATATATTTGTGTGTGTGCCTGTGTGTGTGTTGTTGTTGTTGCAGCTTGGTTTACAGTTTTACTGTAACTCTGTGTGCTCTTGGCATATATAGGGTGTCCCAAAAACATGGATCCACATACTTTGAATAATTATAAAGGCTGTGTTTATTAAAATATATTTCATTTTCAAAATTGAGCTATCAAGTGTTAAAAGTGTATATGCATTTTCTTGGAACACACTGTATATCCACTTATTGTGCTCTTGCTTATTTAAATATCATTCTTTCTCATCCAGAAAGTTCTTTTAAAACTTTAAATTTATTTTAAATGGACAAAAATATACTAAGTATGACTCTATGCCAATCATTAGAATGATTACTAGAAATAGAAAAACATGTAGGATTAATCCTTTTTTTCAAGAACCTCACCACATAGTGTTAGAGAAAGAATACCTCTCCCTTTGATGTTTCTGTCTCTCTATCCCTCTCCCTTCTTCTCTCTCTAAAATCAACAAAATCATATTGTTTAAAAAGTGGATACTTAAAAATATATATACTAAAGGGAGAGCAGTGAATCAAATCAGAAGGGTGGAATCAAGGAGAGCAAAGAGATACTGTGAGATGTGATTGAGAAAGGGGAAACTACATAAAAATATATTGGTTGCCTCTATCTCATCTAACCAAAAACTTATATACATATATATACGTTTCCCATGAACACAGACAATAGGGTGGTAAAGCCTGGAGTGGTGCAGGAACTGAGGGGGGCAAGGGGAGAAAGGAGGGGACATCCATAATGCTCTCAACAATAAAATTAATGTAATTTAAATTTTAAAAATAAGAATATATTGGTTAACACTATTTTTTTACAACTCTCATTTATTGAGACAGAAAATAACTCTAGCTTATAAATTTTTTTAAAAGTTTTGTAAAGGATATTGAATTGCAGAACAATAATGACTACTTGGGGGTATTTTCATTTCTTTCTTCTTTTTTAAATTAAATTTATTGGGGTGACACTGGTTAATAGGATCATACAGGTTTCAAGTGTAGGTTTCTATGATACAAGATCTGTATATTGCACTGTGTGCCCACCGCCCAAAGTCAGATCACCTTTCGTTACCGTGTATTAGGTCCCTTTCATCCCCCACACACCCCACCCCTTGCCTCTGGCACGTACCACATTGCTGCCTGTGTCCATGAGTTTCCGTTTTCTAGCCCACATATTTTCTGAATGTACTTTATAAAAGGTGAACATAATAGATTATCATGCACAGAATGCATAAAAACAAAGTTATTACTAAATGATTACATTTTCTCATAATCTCATTACATTTTACTTATTATTGAAATTGTGCCTAACAATATGTAGTTCCTGTTAGCTCAGGAAAAGAACAGAGAGTTTTACCCAAAGTGACAATAATGGAAGATGCTACAGTTAAAAGACTAAGATGATAGTATATCATAGTCATTAAGAAGAATAAAATGCATGAGTAATCTACGCGTAGGTTGTTTACTCTAATGTGCCCTCTGATATGTAGTGGATCAAAATATACTCATGCAGCACAACCGCTCCACACAGTAAAGGCTGTGTCTATGCCCTTTGTCGCTCCCTCCCAATATCACAGTTCTAAAGGCATCCCACTGGACTGCAGTTCTATGCTTCCAACTATTTTCACTTAAATGACTCACACAGAAGAAAAACTGTATGTGAATGAACATGTTTTGTGTCCTTTTAACTTTTGGAAGTAGCATTTTTTTTAACTTTTCCCCTGAGTATTTCTAATAATAGAAGACTATTCCAAAAATATTTTCAGGAAACTTGAGAGCACCACTGAGGTAGTTCGGTTTTATGGCTCAAGGCTAGACATACAATACTGACAGAAGGCTAAGATGGTGCCATGCTTTTCCAGTTCCCAGAGCCAGCTATCTTCACTACTGAAATTAAATGTCGCACACTCTAATCTTAATGCATGCTACTAGGAAAGATGACTCCAGACTGAATTATCTGAATTACTTACCAAAGTAAATCAAAGTCATTGCTTTCAGTTCACAAACCAACATTGTCAGAGTGGCTAGGAAATGTAGGTGACCAGGGAATTCTAGGAATTGCTCCCTGTGAGATCTGAAAGTTTTGTTAAATGCTTAAAGAAACACTTAAGCATTCTTAAACACCACTCTTAAGTCTTAGATATTAAGCTTAGGAAGAACAGCTGTTCACTTAGTTTACAAATACTGATTTTTCTACTGCTATACTTGGGGGGGAAATGCTCATTTTTAAGCCACCATTCTAGACTCTTATGGGTTTTAATCTGGCACCCAAGTGGTTTGCCATGCCATCTTTCATAAATAAATAAGCTCATATATCTTAGAAGATAATAGGTGTGTGTTTTTTCTTTTTGATAGGTATACATCAAACTCATGGTATGTTTTCCATTAAATACAGGAAAAGAGAGCCATTTGTAGTAGAAATCCCAATAGAAAACATATTTACACCCCTCAGATCTTTATTCCAGTCTGGATAATAATTTTTTGACTTTGCTGCTCCTTTTTTCAAAGTTCTTACTGTTCCCACTAATTGGGACCTTTATTTAAATTGCCTCAGCAATTTACAACATACCACACAATAACCTCTTAATGTGCATTTTGTACCCAGATTTGTATCTACTTAAACATAAGAACTGCATCTAAATTAATTTATAAAGTCAAGCAAGGAAAGGAGATATTGTATATGTTGAAAAGGGAACAACTAAATACAAAGAAATTTCCTTAGATACAAATATTGAGATTTTTCGTTCAGAATTGCATATTTAGGCGGTCACAGATTTGCCATTTCCCATGCCAAATAAAGTGATAGGAGTGCTGTGAAAATTTAGTGCTTGTTAGTGTTGGTGAATCACTGTGGCCATAAATAAAAACTGCTATAAAACTTCAGAGCATTCTTTTGTGGGGCAGGCAAGGTTCATGTAGAGTTTGCTCCTTTGCTCCATCCTACATTTAGGATGCACATGTTAAGCTTTCAGTAGTACATGCATTCACCTGATGGAATGTTTATCAGATTTTTTATTCAAAACAATGAACATAAGAAGAGAGGAGAAAGTGAGAGTATGGCTGTAGGTTTCCAATCTGAACATTTGTTAGCTATCATTTGAATAACCAAAACCATCTATCTATGTTTCATGCTCTCTCCTTAAGTGATCCAGATGACTCCAAAAGAAGGGAATGGAATTTGTTCTCAAGAAAATTCCACTTTTCGACCCTAGAAACAAGGTTCCAAATAGCACAGAATGATGATTACTGACCCTGCCTGTGTACCTATGAGTGGTGAATCCTCTTGCCTCAAAGGCAAGGGAAGGCTAACACTAGAATATTCAACTGGCATATATCCTGCAGTGAGGTGTGGGCTTGGGACCAGCCCTCCTACTCCTTTTTACTGAGGATGCTTGGCATTCCCCAGCGCTGGTGTTTACTGATGTTTGAAATAAGGTCAGTTCTAAAACAATTGTTTTTAAAGATACTTACAAAATAACACTTATGTTTCTGTTAGAGTAAATAATGGTGATGATAAAAATAGCCATAATCACAATTTAATGAATATTTTTATTAGACAGAAATAGTGCTACAGTTTTTGTGTAAACTGTCTCGTGTAATTGGTACAGCCCTTCTCGGGAGTGTGCATTTTTCATCCTTTTATGGATGAGAAAACTAGGGCCCAAAGTACAACACGGGAAACAGTTTTGGTGTCTGTCTGACACCAAGCCTCTCTTTTTTTTCTCTTTAATTGTTGTAAGAACACTGAATGTGAAATCTACCCTCTGAATACATTTTTAAGTGTACAATGCATTATTGTTGATTACAGGTACAATGTTATACAGCTCATCTCTGGCTTTTATTCACCTTGCTTAAATTAAAATTTGTGCCCCTTGACTAGTAACCTCCCATCTCTCCTCCTTAAAGCTCCTTTTAAGTACCATTCCACTTCTTTGATTCTATAAATTTGACTATTTTAGACACCTCATGTAAGTGGAATCATTAGTTTTAATTACTGCTCTCCATTAAAGAAGACCTGATTCCAGGAGACTGAAAGAAACCACTATTCAAATGCTGCCACTGTGCAATTATACATAATTATTACAGTGGAAAAATGACTTTTAAAAAAATTAATTACAAAATCACATTCCTAAAATTCTTCACACAAATTATTGCTACTGGGTTTTAGATGCTAAAAATTCAGAAACTATTGCATTTCCAAGAAGTTAACCAGAGATTGTTTAGTTTTCCCGAACCTAAAGCACACACTAATACCTACAACCTTTGAAAGAAAGAAAATCTTTTTCTCTAAGAATATGGGCTACATATAAAAATGAACAATTGAGATTATGAGAAGATTAATTTCAATTTCAGATCTTCATCCATTGTATAACTCTATTTAGAAAATGAAATGGATTTCCATAAAAATCTGTCATTGTATTTTAAAGTGAATCATAATATATAGTTTCATTATGTATAGCTAATCATACGTCATTACATAAATTAAGTTTACTGAAATAAAAAAGATAATATATAAAAAGTAGGTTTGGGGGGCGGGTGTGGGGGGTGAGAGATTAACCAAAGAATTTATATGCAGAACAGAAGGACACAGACAATGGTGTGATGAAGGACTGGGGGGGGCGGGAGGTGGAAGGGGTCAATGAGGAGAAACAGGGACATTTGTAATATTTTGAACTATAAAAATACATCAAATAAAATTTAAATAATTTTTAAAAATAAAAGTAGGTTCTGCAAAAGCAAACAATTGAAGCCTCTGTGTTTTGTTGTTGATGCTTAAGATGTTTCAACATACAAACCACTATTATAGATGTCAAGAAATTTAATCAAAACTCAAGTGAAACTTATGTAATATGGCTGGTTGAGGCTGAAATAATGCAAAACCTCTGTGTTCCACAGGATTTACTCTCTAAACCATAAATCCCTTCCTAACATCCAAATATTACAGTAGCGTGGCTGGCAACTTGGACCTGGGTCATATAAAAGTTCTTAAGCTTTAGGCAAACTTTTGACAAAGAATAAAAAACGTAGACTAAATTGTCACATTCTATTGCACATGCTTTATGGGAGGCATCACTTCTCAGCATAAATGAAATGGGCAGTTTTTATGAAATGTTAAGAGGCTCATCAATCTTTCAATAAGAAAGAGAAAAACTGTGTTTAGATAACGTGGCTGCTGTAGTTTTACAGTAATTGATAAGAACAATGTGGTAACTATGACCACCACAGGTTATATTTTTCTTTTTAATTCAGCCCTTTCACTTAAACGGTTATAGTAGTATCCAGAAGAAGAATTGGAATGCTTAATTATAAAAATTAAAGCACTTGCCTTGACTATCACACACCTGGAAACTTATACAGGATTAGTAAAGGAAGAGATTATGTATTATCACAGTATTTCTGAACCTCAGGATTTGATTTCTGTTTCATATTTCTGCTAGTAAATTTCAGATACATATATCTCTTTGTATCCTGGGTCTCTCCTGGATGTACTAACTTGAGTCCATGTGTAAATTGAATATATGTCAACTTGAGTTCATTGGGTCTTCCTCCCTCTCAAATTCCTTCTCTTATCCACTACCATTCAGTGTATGGCACCATCATCTATGCAGCTGAGCTGAGAATCTGGGTAATGTCTGTTTTTCCATTTTATTAAATATATTTGATTACATATTTCTAATAAATAAATAGTAATTTTATAAGAGTTTTTAGGGATAGTTCAGATGGGTCAATGGAATGCTCTCACTTTCCATGAGTAGTAATGATACCTTAAAAGGTGATATGATAAAAATAGGCCAAATATCCTCACTCGAGAAAAACTCTATGTAGATAATAACTAAAATATTAAATACTAATTATGCCTTTGCTTCAAAAAATAATTGCTTCTCACTATACTTTGCCTCTGAAAAAGTAGGCCTAAAGTGTTGGGAAAAACAAAAACGTATCCTTTGCCTTCTGATAGGGACAAAAGAGAATTCAGAATTCGGTCATCAAATTAATATTTACCCCAAACTTGTCCAGTACATATATCAGAAACATATATCTTAGGTTAAGAGACTTATGTTAATTTACTTAGGTAAATAAACTTATGTTTCTTTCTGTAACTTAGATACTTCCAAAACAAAAATAAAACAATAGGTTGAATCCAGGATTGGGAAATTTACAGCCAGTGGGCTAAATCCTGCCTGCTGCCTGTTTTTGTATATCTTGGAGGCTAAGAAGAGTTTTTACACATTTAAATAGTTGGACAGAAAATCAAGAAATGAGTAATATTTGCGATATGAAAATTATATGAAATTCAAACTTTAGTTTCATAAAAAACGTTTTTAGTTTTGTCAAAAAAAATTTGGAGAAATGGGTTGTTTTCTTTTATACCTACACAAAATCCTCAATGTTGCCTCTTGGGCTACAAAGTCAAAACTATTTACTGTATGACCTTTGGCTGAAAAAGGCTGCTGACCACTGAGCTAGATTATACTTGGAAATGACTAAGAGATTCACTTTTGTTTTTAGAGCTGAAAGGTGAATTTAATCATAACTCCTGACAATATAAAGATGTGCAAAATAAATATATTGGTTTGTTAATTCACAAAATATAGAACAATTTTGATACAAAACTTAAGAGAGTGTTTGCAATTTGAAAAAATATAATCTTGCTTTTGATCATTCAGCTTTTTGTCTCTACCACTGAACATGTAAGTTAATAGTTGCTCTTTTCCTCTTTGATTCTTCTATGAAGAGGCCTGATGTCACTTTCATTGTTATCCCCATGCTACAGCAAATGCAGAAAACTCAAAAGTATTATGCTTTCATGTCATTGAATCTATTCTGTTCATCAGTTTATTAAGTTCTTTAGATTCCACGCATAAGAGAGATCATGTGATGTTTGTCTTTCGCTGCCTGGCTTATTTCGCTTAGCATAATTTTCTCCATAGATGACACTGATGAATGTCAGAGGGATGGAGGAGGGCGGGTGTGTGGAGGGGTAGAGAGTAACCAAAGAATTTATATGCATATATGCACAACCCAAGGACAGGGACAATGGTGTGGAGAGGGGCTGGGGAGGGGGATGGGACAGGGTGGAACGGGTCATTGGGGAGAAAAAGAGACATCTGTAATATTTTAAACAAAAATAAAATTAAAAAAAAAAGTATTATGTTCACGTGTAAGCAGAGTAAAATATAATGCTAATTTAAAAAAAATCTTTAAAATGTTTAGCATTACAATAATTTGATCCTTTCATAACAGAATACATTTTTCTTATCAAAGCAGTTCACTTAAAGTTTAAGAATTTTATATATATATATATCTTTTAAGAATTATATTGCCTTATAATTTTATTATATTAATATTTTTATTTATCTTTGTTTTATTTTTACAAATATTGCATGTAGCTACTGTTTAGCTATTCAAGATAGTATTTATCTAAACTTATATGATAAACTGTAGAAAGTAATTGAATAGAATATCAATTACAACATGAAATTAACTTGCCATATTATAGTATATTGATACCTATATGCTATTATTTTTAAAAAGTAAATTTTTCCAATAATTTTGTGTATTTTAAAGTAAAATACTTTCTAATCTTTGTCAGAGCAAAGGTTAATTTACATATTTACATGCAATTTACACATATAACAGGTTTCACCCACGTCAAAGTAGTATAAATCCCTCAGATCAGAACACTCAAATTGTAAACTAGTAACTGAAAATCTCTTCCCATTCTCCAACCCAAACAAGGAAATCCAGTTTAACTTTTCATTAAGTCAACTGTAGAGAGCAACCTTTCCCCTTCATATGATGTCACGTTGTAACACTGGATTGTCATCATTTGAAACCTAGCTCAGTTCATTTTTATAGAAAAATTGTGTTGCTTCAGAAATAAGCAGTATGTGTTGAATTTGTACTCTAATTGAAATAACCATTCAGGAGCTTGGAGCACCATTCTTTATAATTCAGTGTGATAGTGTATTCCATCACCCGGCAGCTCAATTTCTTTCTTTCACCATCTGTTCTTTCTTTCTTTCTTCTCTGCCAAAAATTGATAGAACTCAATGAGAAAAATTGAGCTGTTCATAACCCAACCATATTGAGATTATTTTGTTCCCAATGTTCCCAATACATTGACCTAGTTCTTACACTGGTCCAGTTTAATTAAGTAAACCTCTGTTTATAAAAGTGCATATTTACTAAACTGTAAACATTAAATGAGTGTTATAAAAGCAGCCAAAATGTTATTGTTTCAACAGTCAAGATTTTAAGATGGTAACACTTGGCAAACACAAAGCCACACACTGTCTGTTTCCAGCCCGAAAAACCTCTTTATGCAGCGAGAGCTTTTCATGAGGATCACTTGTACACATCCAAGGAGATTTGATATAATTAAATTTTAACTGTAAGGAAGTCTGAAAATATTATCAGAGAATTTAACCTATAAATAGTGTGTCTCTGAAGACAAGTCTATCATAATATTCACAAAATCCTAGAATAATTATCAGTTGCTCTGTTCCTTTTGAAAACTTTATATAAAGTTTTTTTGTACACATGTCAAATTCATGTCATGATTGTCACAAATATAAATACAGCAAATAGCAGAAAAAAAGTGTGATGCCATTTTCTAATTATCCACAATTGTCATAGCATTTGCTATAGTGCAGTTTTATTTGCACACAAAAAAATACAGCAAAAGACCCATACATTTTATTTAGAAAGTCACCACAATGTTAAGCACCTTGAGAAACCTCAGTAGTTGCACTCTACCTAGACTCTTTGTGTACTTTATGTATTGCAAAAAGTCACTTTTATTTTTTTAAATGGAATGTTGTCTTATATAAATAGGAATATGGTCAAGATGTAAAACAATGTATAAATAAAAATATTTTATCTTTATAAGGTAGTGAGTCATTGTAACTTAGGTACCAAAGTGTGTTCTCCTTCCATAACTCATGTCAAAGCTGGGCTATCGAAGCTGCTTTTATCTGATGTCTCATTCATCTATGAAACCTGAAAACTGAAATTGCTGAGTGCTTAGTGACACTTATTTTTGTCATTTAAATCTTTTTTTTTTTTTTACTTTTATTACTAGAACTTTCAGTAGTTGAAGGTACTTCATTTTTAAAATAAAGGTAGCTTGAAAAAAAAACTTTAGATCTCAATCTCTATATTGAAAAGCTTTAAAGATTCATACAAAGAAATTGCTAGCAAGTTATGGTCATCTTTATTGAATAGTATCTCATTTTAAAATTGATTTCACCTCAATATGTGCATTAATAACAATGTTGCACTTTGGGGTCACATTATTTAATGTTACTGCCAAGAAAGTGTCATTTTTTGTCTGACTTATTTATTGTAGCCTATTCATTGTGATCTAACAACAACAAAAAGATGGTATTTTGTTGTTTAGAGCAAGGAAGAAAATTCTGAAAAATATTTTTCTTAATATTTATGAATCTTAGTTTCAATATATGAAGAATAGAAATTATAATAATTCCTATTAAACTTATCATAATAGATTTAAAATCATTCGCTACCAGTTATATTTTGCTCTAGTAAGCAAGACTAACAATGAAGAGCATTTATGTAGATACATAAACGAGAATAATTGTCTTCAGTGCCCAAATTTTATAATGGTAATCCAGTGATATTAGATAACCTGTAAGCCGACTTGTTAATTTTATTAATTACACAACTGAAGCCTATGATAATTCATTGAATTTCACTCTTAAAGAGTTATGGCAAAGATGGGACTAGGGCCCAGGGCTTGCACCCACAGAAAGTGTTTTGAACATTTATGATGCTCCATTATTTTCATAGATAACATAAGTAATGGAGAAACCTAATGCCCCTATTTTCTCTTCTATATTGAGAAGTGTTTTTATTTAATAGAAATGCTATTTACAATTTACAATAAATGTTATTTTTATCACAATAAATATTTAATGTATTAGGGACAATGTAGAGCTTGTAACACTGGCTATATGTTAGAATCACTTGGTGAGATTGATTTGAAAATTAAAATACTGACACCAGACCTCAATGCCATATCGATTATATTGGCCTTGACATTTTTTTAAAGCTTGCCAGTGGGCAGTAAAGTAAGGTGGAGCTTGAGATCGATGCTCTAATGGTGTATAGTGTCATACAAATTTGAACCTTCAAAAAAATAGTTATATATTACAGCCAAGTAGAAATGTAAATATTGTCTGATAAATTCAGATAATGAAGATAATCTTAAAAATGTATGTTTAAAAAGATTAACTGAAATGACAGAAAGGTCGTATATGTGGTAAACTAGTAGGTATTATGTTAACCATTCCAGTTGGCTCCCATCAGGTTCTGAAATACAGTTTTATTCTATTAATCACCTAATTTGCTTATGAAATGATATAAATTGATTTATGAAAGTACATAATTTCCATAAGTAGATAGCCACCATTCATTTCCCTCTAGGTTTAGAAAAATGTGATACTCTTATTTGAAGCATGCATCTAGTTCTTCTGTTGGTTAAGTTTGTAAAAAGTCTCTTCCTTCCATTTAATACTTCCATGTATGTTTGTGATGTTGTTATCTTTATTAATGAAAGTGGTCAAGCACTCCACAGTACGTACAGAAGCTTAGTTGTTTTAAGTGTTAGAAATAAAAACAATAGAACATAGATTGCCGTGTCAGAGCTTGGGCTGCAAACAGAACAAGAGATAAATACAACATGCACTAAATGAGTAAAAGGAGAGGGTGATAATCACATTCATTTAGTTTGAGTCCTTGCAAAAGTTATTTGGACGGGGGCACAGCAACCCAGAAAACACATTATTTTGTCTTCCTACCTCTGTGTTTATTCTTCACTGTTTTTTTTCAGCAGCGGTGTTTTCTAGTTGCATATCAGCCTGGAGCATAGAATTCCAGGATAAAATTTCACTTACGTATAAATTTTCCTTGACCATAAACCAGGGAGCCTTTATTTATTATCAGGTAACACCTCACTTACAGAGTGAGATATAGTTGTATAATCTATGGGAATGAAAATAGTAAATATAGTCTAACAAAACCAACTGGACTCTGTCACCTATTTCTTCTAAGACCTTACAGCCCTTAGTTGTTGGTTTAGCCTGTGGCCCACTTCTCTATCTCAATTTCTGCTCCAAAACCTTGCAGTCATCACTGCAATGCTTTTCCAAATGAAGCCATTTCAACAAATAATCTCAATATTAATCTTTTCTGTTTGTTTGTTTCTTCCAATTGTATTTGAGAAGAGATATAGTAACTTTTACCCTCTTGGAGTGATGTTGAGCTTGAACAAGGAAATGAAGACATTATAGTTCTCATACTGTGTATCTAAATGACAGAAAGATTTGCACCAAATTGTTGCAATTTCTTTTATTCTATTCACACCACTTACAAATTCATCTGTACTCTACTCTCCACCTCATAGTTTCTGCCTTGTCATGACTTTTATTGCCTTGGGTTCTTCTTACAACCTTCTCTCTGTGTGTCTGGGCGTTTGCCACACTCACTTCTCTCTGTCTCTAGTATTCAGAATCCCTAAGAGAGGACATTTAATCTTTCCAGTTAGGATTCAATAATAAAATGTTCCTACTGAAAAGAGTTCCTGTGCCAGACCACGTCAGAGGCATATAGAATGCAGACTTTGGCTCAGGCAGAGCTCTCTAATCTTTTAAATTGTGGTTGCATGATATAAAGCAAGACAGCAAATACTGTTCCTATTACTCAGAGGGAGGCTATGAGTGTGGTGGACACTCAGAGTTTTAATGACTTCAATTCTTATTCAACTGTAACCTGTACACCTCGACCACATGTCCTATGGGTAGCTGGAGGACCATGTGTGTCCTTTCCCCTTCTATTTTTCATCCACATTTGATGATTTCCCTTCATCTTCCAGATGCAGGCAGTTAATATTTTGGACCTTTTGGTAGATGTTTGCTCTCACCATCCACTCACTGAACTGCATCTTTAAGTGCACTCTAACAGGCATACATACCCCTTGAAATGTTCATACCTCTAAGTATAATTTATAGAACTAAGAAAATACTACCCAAAGTATGTGAATATTGGAAAAACTTGGATTTTGCAATCAACAATTTGGATTAAAAAGCAGTTCCAACAACTTCTGTGGTTTTTGACAAATTTATTATTAATACCCTCTCTTTGCTTACCTATAAAATAAAGCTAAATCGTCCTTATCTTGCAGATACACAGAAATTGAGTTTGTAAGGGACTTACCAGCAATTGCTTTAATTAATTACTTGCATTCCTTTGACGTTGGTATACAACCCCTAATGCAAAATCCCAGCCTCCATGTAGCAGCTTTCTCCCCAATTATTTATGGGAGTGTCCAGATTTGTTATCAAAAACAAATGTTTTTCAGTTAACATGAACTTATAGACAAAGTAATGATATTACTGAGCTTTGCAGCTCCATTCTCCTTGGAGCTTGTGGCACTGCTTAGATCTAACTATGGCTTGGCCAAGCCATCATGTACTGAGACCTTTCCTGGGCTCTTCAGCAGGGCACTGCCTCTAAGACCTTGAGGAGCCCAAACTCTGGTTGTTGGTAGGGAAACTGAAATTAATGATTTACCTTCTGTCTAACATTCTGCTATAGAGGACTTTAAACCTATATTTTGAAAAGTGTTTTTAAATGAAACACATATCTCAATTTTTCCTTAAACCTCTCTTTTTTCTAAAGAAGCAGTGCCATTCCTGAAGGATATGGGCCAAAATACAAATTGCTGTATTGAGAATCATCCCCCAATTAAAAAAAAAAATATATATATATATATATATATATATATATATATATATATATATATATATATATATATTGATTTCAAAGAGAGGAAGGGAGAGGGAGAAAGAGATAGAAACATCAATGATGAGAGAGAGTCATTGATTGGTTGCCTCCTGCATGTCCCCTATTGGGGATCGAGCCCAAAACCAGGGCATGTGCCCTGACCAGGAACCGAACCTCAATCTTTTGGATCATGGGTTGATGCTCAATTATTGAGCCACAAGAGCTGGGCTACCCCCCAATTTTTATCCTTGAGAATTCCTAGGAAGTTTCTCTTCTCTCTCTTTTCCCATGTCCTAAGTCAAATGAAGAGTCTCAACTCCAGTTCCTGAAATTACCCAAGTCTGGATATCATTATGTCTCCAGCAGGGCAGGCTGATTCACTTCTCCCATGCCCTCCACCCTCCCCACACCTACATTTGTAAAATCCTACTAGAGTGTACATACGGAATCAACTCTACTAGTCATTCACAGAAGATAACAGCATCACGTTGCTTCTACAGTGACTTTTTTCTATTAGAGATAAATGGACTTAGTAATTGATATTTTGGAGCAAACTCCATGCATACAGGAGCTTCTGCATATTAGTATAGAAACAGATTAGTAAAATATTATATTTATAGTATTCAGTTGGCATTATGTGAAGTTAAATATCCTTGCTCTTTCAGCAACAGTTTATTCCAAGTAAATCCAATAAGACCCAGTGTTAAATACTGTATACTTAAGCGGGTTAAACTCTCAGGATGTGAATTAGGGTCAGGATTAAAATTAATACTAAGACAAGCAGTTTTTGTCTATGTTGTTGTTGTTTTTAATGATAATCATGCTAAAAAAAACCTATTAATAGCATTAAATGCATTTAAATATTAATTCTTCTAGGATTTAAGAAATAGAATATATTAATATCTCTCCTAACAATTGTCTTGTCAATATTTTAAACATCTGCTTGTTTTTTATCTTAAGTAAAATCAGTATGCAAAAGTATTTTACATGTGAATGAACATGCCTGCCCTGCATCTGCGCTGTACCAGTTCCAAAATTAGACCGTAGGGATCTAGCAGTTCTCTCCATAAATCAAGGTATTTCTACAATCTCCAAAGCAGGGAAATTTATATGCTATACAATGAAATCGCTTCACACATCACTTCAAGCCACCTATTTCATGGGCTTGCCAACTACTTGTATAGTTACTAGAGTAAAAATCTTCTTACATTGGTTTTCCTGCTGTAGAGGAGCCAGTACTCCTGGTGTCCCAAGGGTGTGCTTGGAATGATTTGTGCTCTATGTAGTGTTTGTAGTGTAAAGATTGTGTGTTCACATTTTAATTTCTGGATTGAATTTAAAAAATACTTCAGCAAAAAGAATTCTCCTCGCCTACTCATGCAAACAACCTTTTGTCCTACTTCTGGTGGAGCAAGTAGAAAAGGCTGTTGTGATAAGAGCCTGTTGGGACCTTAAATTCAGATAGCTTTGACACTGTGAGCTCTGAGGTCTTAGCCATGTCTCTTTACCTCTTTGAACAGCAGTGTTCCATCTGTAAAAATGGCATAGCTACCTACCTCATGAAGTTATTATAAGGATAATGTATATAAAGGGTCTGAAAGAGCACCTGGCATACAGTAGAACTAAATTCATATTTTTTTTCTTTTACTCCACAAAATACTCTATAGTTAAAAATACTTCAATACCAATATTTGGTGCAATTTTTAAAGTAAGAATAAATGTGGAAACACTATACTCTTTAAGAATATTTTTACTCTAAGTTTACAGTACCTCAGATATTATTAAGAGCTTATAGCTATCTCCTGAGGTTTGAAAAGGCATGCATTATTTCAGAAATATATTTGGATTACGAATCACATTTTTTAGATCAATTTATAATCTTTATGCCTGTTTTTACTCCATCTAGTGTGAAACTGATGCTTTCCATAGTGGGACTTTTGTATTCAATATTTAATGTCACTTTGCTAGTTTTCTAACAGCAAAATGACCAAATTATGAAACTGACAATATTAAACTTACTAGAACACAATTGTCCACACCCAGCTTGCACATATGCATTATCTAAAGCTAATGGTTAAATTGTGTCTTTTCAGCCCTAAAATTACTATAAGCATTAATGCTTAGATTGCAACAAGAACTAAAAAAAAACAGCCTAAATATATTTTTTGACAGTTTATTCTATGATTAAATTATAGTATCACTAAGTAATACACTTCTCAAACTGCAAATTGCCTTAATGTTGGAATGTTTTTCTCTAACTAGTGTGAAGAGGTGGTGTAATTGTATTTCCCCTACAATTACTATGTCAGCTCCCTTGGAAATACAGCGAGGATAGACCCATAAAGCTTCATGTAAGAGTTTGAAATCTAAAGTGTTTTACTATTTAAACACTTAAATAGTGTAATATTCTTCCAAAAAAAATCCATAATCCTATTTCTTTAATAGCGTTGTAAAATAAAAATGGTACTACAAAAGGGTTTTTTTCCCCTTTTTCTTCTTTTTTCTTTTAATTTGTTACTCTTGTAAGGTGTAAAAGTTTCAGATAAACTGGCTACTTCTATGGGTATAGAAACAATCTTTCGGTATCACCATAGCTATATCAAACATTAAAATATGAATTAGAGTTTTATGAATACTGTACCTTTAAGACCTTGATAAATGACTTCAAGTGGCTGTTTAGTGTGCAAAGTGGCAGATTATTCTAATGGGTTTCTATAAGGAAGGGAGGGCAGACTAAAACACAGTTCTTTTCTTTGTAAAAACTGAGTAAAGTAAAATGTTTTGAATTAATGAAATGCAAAAGGCATTGTTTACCAGGTCCAGCAAGTCAAATGAGGCTTGTTTTTAAAATTGCAAACTCTTATAGAGACCAGATTTAAAAATTAGTCCATAAAATTTACTTTAAGACCACACTGTGACCTATAACAGAAGTTCCTTGACTTACAAGGAGAATACCTTCCGATAAACTCATTGTGAATTGAAAATATCATGTCAAAAATGCATTCAATACACCTTACCTCCCACACATCGTAGCTAAGCCCAGCTTAACTTAAATGTGCTTAGAACACAGTATCTAAAAATCACTGGCAGCACAGTACACTGTAGAAAATCTGTTGTTTACCCTCATGGTCACGTGTCTGACTCAGAGCTGCAACTCACGGAATGCCTAGCATCACGACAGAGCACTGTACCAAGCATTGATAGCTGAGAAAAGATCAATACGTATTGATTTCACCCATCTTAAAGTTGAATCATACTAAGTAAGGGGCCATCTGTATACAACTTTTAATGACTTATCATCTACAAAAACTAATCTACAATTTTTTTCTTTATTGTCATCTTGTAGAAATATTATATGAAAAACATAATGTTCAAAATTCTAGAAAAGAAAAGTAAAATTCAGGTTATCACAACAATATGTAACAATAAATGGAGGAACAATTAGCAACGGAAATTTATGTAATAATATGTTGTAACTTTTGTTTCATTTTATTGTAATAAAATATGTATAACATGAAATTTTTAAACATTTCTAGGTATGTATATACAATATTTTTGACCATTCATCAGTTGATGAACATTTGGGTTATTTCCACCTTCAGCTAGTGGGATCATGCTGCTCTGTGAATATTGGTGCGTCTGTCTGAGTCCCTGTTTTCAGTTCTTATGGGCATATATCTAGGAGTGGTAATTCTATGTTTATGTTTTCAAGGAACCACTAAACTGTTTTCCACAGCATCAGTGCTATTTACATTCCTACCAGTAGTGCACAAGGGTTCCAATTTCTCCACATCTTCACTGATACTTTGTTTCTGGTGGTTTTTATGGTTGTTTTTACATATCAGCCATCTTACGGTATATGAAGTGGTTGCTCATTTAGTTTTTTTCTTCTTTTAACACAGCTTTATTTAAGTATAATTTATATACAAAACCTGCACTCGCTTAATGTGTGAGATTTGATAAGTTTGGACATATGCACCACAATCTAGGCAATAGGCATATCCATAACCTTGCAGATTGTTAAGTATTCTTATCACAAAAACAGAGGGGGAGATACAAACATACATTTTCTATTTGTCATTCATATTTTATTTAATCAATGTGGTTGAGTACCTATGCTGTGCTAGACACCATGTTATGTAGAGGAGACACGCACACATATAGCACTGCCCAAAAGAAAGTTATTGTCTTGCTGGAGAGGGGAATAGTAAATAAAATTATGGAAAAAGTAAATATATATAGGTCCACCCTATGATAAATACTATGAAGCAAACAAGATATCATGAAAAATTTAACAATAGAACCTATTATAGATTCTCATATCAGGGAAGACATCACTGAAACGGTAACATTTAAGTTGAAACATAAGTTTCAAATTAGCCAAGTAGAGAAGAGGGGGAGGGGATTAGAAGATTCTAGACCAAAGTTATAGTATCTGCTAAACACCTAAGACAGAAAAGCACTATAGCTCTAAGTGTGGTGAGAGAGAATGGATTTAATAAGATATTGACCCTCTCATGGCAGGAACTTAAGCAGAGGAGTTGCACGATATGATCCATGTTTTAAGACACTCGGCCCGATTATTCTGTGTCCAATGCATTGAATGGCTGAGTCAATTTTATTTAGAATCCCTTGCATTAGTCCAGGTGTCTTGAATTAGGTTGGTAGTAATAGCAACTGAAAAGTGTGTGTGGATTTAACATGTATTTCAGGGTAGAATTAACTGTGACTTTCTAAATTTGGGTGATTATAACAACTGTGCACTTCACTGTTAATTTCCTAATAGTTAAAATCTCAAAGGTATCTTAAAATATTAAAATTGCTTAAACTAGTTATATGCTCCAGATCTTCAGAAAAGGCTGCTAATGCTGTTTACACACACATACACACACACCCATGCACACTCACACACACTCCATTAAAGTAGGTAAAAGTGCAAAATCCGCCTTTTATTTTTTTTCTAGCAGATATGCTCTTCAGAGTCCCCTTAACCTTTGTAGATATTAGTTAGTGTGTGGTTATAAACAAAAGCTGGTATGTGAATTCTCAAATTTGCAGTTGACAGAATCTGAACACAAGGCTTTTGAGATTCTTGCACATATAATTCACCACTCAATAATGAAGTATAGAAGGAAAAGGGGGACTGGATGAAAGAGGTGAAGGGATTAGCCAAAGAACATATATGCATAACCCATAGACACACACAGCAGTGTGGTGATGGCCAGAGCGAAGTGGGTTCAGGGGCTGGGTAGAGACGAGTAAAAGGGGGAGATGGGGACATCTGTTATAGCGCCGACAATAAAAAATAAAGTTAAAGGAGTAAAAAAAATAATAATGAAGTACAGTATTTTAAAGGATGTATATATTTTACAGTATTGAAAATAATAGCTAATAGTCATACCTGCATTTTTGCAAGTGAACATGCATATTGTAAAATATTTATATAAGGATTTTGTTGAAGTCTAGGTTCCAGTGTGAAGGAAAAATAAAAACTTTTAATTTTCATAAAAACGTAACTATTAGAATTCCTTCTAATGCCGTACCAAAGAGTAGGTTTTTGCCCATGCATATAATACAGGACATGTTAAATTGCATAGAGCATTCAATCAGTTGCTCAAAATGTACAACCTTGAAAATTACAATACTGTCTGCTAATTTTGGGGGGAATTTAAAGAAAAAAAATAAAGGATTCCATACATGTATTTTAAATGAGTGCTGGCACGCATAATAGACATTTCAAGTCTGTTTATCCACCTTTAGGTGAAAAGGTTAGTTACAAGTAAGGACTGGGGCTTGCTAATGTTATACAGAGTTCCTTAAACAAAAGAAATTGAGAAGTTCTTGAAAGGATTAACGTTTTATGGGTCAGAATGGAGGACTATGACTTCCATTCAAGTAAATATATATGGAAAAAGTCTTATGGCTAGAACACACAGCTGGTGAAAACATAATATTCCCACATACATTTCATGTCTTTTTGACATGTGTATCTTCACTGTATACAGACTTAGATACATACAAACTTTCCCATAGAAACATGCCACATATGTAGAGTTGAAATTTGTATTTTACAAATAATTCCCCTGCAGACAACCCAGGCAATAAATACTAAGCAAAGTTATGAAACTCTATTTTCTGTGTCTCACTCAATTATGCAACATTAATCTAAAACATTTTTTTCTAATAGATTATTTTGAAGATTTCAAGTCGTAAAATGACCCAAGAATCTATTATAGCTCTAACAATAGCATTTTATTAAGTGTCACTCTTTCAGGGGTTTGTGATTACTTGTTAGAGTAAAAATTTGGAAATACTACTTTTCTGCTATAAGGCTCACAGGTGGAGACTTCAAACTTGAATTGACTCCATGTAACTAAGTACTTTTCATAGTCTGAGCAAAAATGGCATACTTCTGTCACTTCAGGTAGTCAGAGAGCATAAACCCCATCATTTCTATTTTCTTTCTGATGTCTTATGTAAACTGGTAACATTTGATTCCACAGGATGTGAAAAAAAGAAGAAAAAAACCAACAATGAAAAGTTCTTGTTATAATTTACAAAATTCCAGTTGGAAAGAATTGTATAGAAACTTTAAAAAATTGGAATCATTATCACACCAGAAGGAAAAGTCTTTAAAGAGACTCAGACATTACATCATTTTTTTTTTCTTTTCAAGCTTGCCTGAGAAATATTTAGGGGCAGGTATTTTACACGTGGTCTAACAGAGACAAAGAAAGACATAGTGTCTTGCCAGTAGTTCCACCATAAATCAGATGTACAATATTATGCTATTCAGAACAAAAACTAAGCTTTCTGATCTTCCTTAAACCTACAGTGAAACATTATATATCTGACAGTATTTATGACACTATGTTGCTTAAATATAAGAAAAAAGTATTAGTAGTATAGCTTTAAGAAAATCTCAGATCTCATCAGCAAACAGAATACATGCTTTAGAAACTGTCGTATTGTTAGAGTAGAAATATATTTAAAACATTCTGACTTTGACCATCCCCATCCTCCTCTATATAATTATACAAAACTAATGATTATAAAGAATAAACAAGAAGACTGCATTTGGTAACCACTTAAAGCAGTGTTTGATACAAGTTGATACAATTTCTAATTTTCTATGCAAGAAAAATTCCCAAACTGGAAAAGACGGCCTTTGTGAGGTCAAGTGTTTTTGTCAGGTTGTTTTGGAAGAACAAGGCACACCTGCCCAAGGTGCATCAACTTCCTAAAATGTAAAAGCTGTAGAGTAGGAAGGCATAGGTTTGATGAGAGCTAAAATACATCCAAGTTCTCCCACAAACTTTGAATTAAATTTTTGTAAAGCTATAAACGTCCTTTGGGAGTTAAAGATGCTTGAGTCTAATTAAAAGGGACACTATTGTATGTAGTCCTCGATCTCCTGATCCAGCCATAGGAAGGATCCTGCGTAATGAAAATCTTGCCTGGGAAAGAGTGTTGATAGATAGGTCTTGAGTTGGAAGTATGAGGTCACTGGTTTATATCCTGAGGAGAAACCTGGACATATTCCATGAAAAACAGCTGCTTTTGTAAAATGTAATGTCTTGCACACAAATGGAATCAAACTAGCTACTGTCATTTTAAGGATTCCACAACTCTCAGAGAGAGGTGGACATTTGGGCTCAAGCATTTCAGATATGCTGCTTCAGCATGAAAACACAATTTTCCTTCAAATAAATCAGTAACCAAAAAAATCCCCTTGCAGTCAGAGTACATACTTTATGACTTGAATTATTTACATTTATTAAGACTTGCTTTATGACCCAGCATACAGGCTCTTACGTTTCACGTGTACTTGAAGTGAACGCAGGCTGTATTCTTG
This sequence comes from Miniopterus natalensis, assembly GCF_054644295.1. Classification (NCBI taxonomy): domain Eukaryota; kingdom Metazoa; phylum Chordata; class Mammalia; order Chiroptera; family Miniopteridae; genus Miniopterus; species Miniopterus natalensis. Next base: position 52,769,960 of record NC_142090.1, on the reverse strand, counting down.
TTTGGTGGAGGGGTCTACACATGTCAAGATGGTTGATAATGTTGTCTACATTCTCTGTCTATATGTTGGTTCTATCAATTAATTGAGGGATTATTGACATACCTGAATATAAAAGTGGATTTTCCCATTTTCCTGTGTAGTTCTATAGTTTTTGATTCCTGTGTATTGGAGCTGTTTTATTAGGTGAATAAACATTTCCTACTGTTACAGCCACCTAGAAAAACAGTGTAGGTAACCCCCCTCCTTCCCCACTCCCACCCCCACCCCAGCCATCCTTTGGGCCTCTGTGAAACTCCCAAGATCCGGCCAGATGGGGCTTCCTCAGCCTGCAGGGGCCTTGGACCTGGTCCCATGGTTCTCTGAGCCTTTCCTCATGTGTTCAGGCATCCCACCCACCTCACCCTGCCCCTCCTTTTTTATACATACCTATCTGTCTTATGGTTTTAATATTTTTACAAGGATGATATTTTATCATTTTAACAAGGATTTTTAAAAAATAAAACCCTCCCCCCATTCCCCAATTTCAGGTTCTTAAAGGCTGTGTTTCTTATAGCCAAGAGCACCCAGTCAGAGAGCCCCAGGAAAGTTCCAGGTAGATAAGTCACCTGGCACCTGGGCCCCCGCACAGGCTGTGTGCACCGTTTCCCCTCGCCGACGGCTCTGGGAACTGGTCCAGTGGCGATCCACAACTCGCAGGAGCAGCAAAGCCACCACAGGGAGAGGGAGGGAAATAGGTAGGTTGCTCTGAGGCCCAGGGTAGACAGTAGCTCCATCATAAAGGGGGTGCATTTGGGAGCCTCCCCCTCAGGTTTTGCACACCAAATCCTTTCCAGCCCAGGGGCACGGCTCTATTTAGAGTTACCAAGTAAGCCAGCCAGCAGCCCCATATTCATGATGAGGGATCCCAGAATTTGATCCTGGTCTGAAGGGGCCAAGAGCAGCAGGGCAGTAAATAGTGCCCTGCACTGGGTTCTAGTCCTCGCTGGGCCCCTGCCTGGCTTTGAAACCTTAGCATCCGGGGCCTGGCTATCAGCCCATAGTGCCTGCAAGGCTCACTTTCCCACCGTGCAGGCAGGGACAGTCCTTGCTTTCAGAAGGGCCTGCTGCCTGCCTGCCAGGCTGAGGATTCTGAATGCAGTGGTCAGTTCACCACGTCTGCCCCAGGCGTCAGGAGAGAGGAATGGCTGCAAATGTGCCAAGAATTTGTTATCTCTCATCTAAACACCTGGTCAAGGTCCCTCACCAGTTCCACCTGCCCACCCGAGATTCTGCTCACTCAGCAAAGCATCACAGGACAGGGACTTCAGGTGGTGTGTTGTCACAGTCCTATGACTGCCCTAAAGGCTCCGCAGGCCTCAACTCGCAGAAGCAGGTATCCTCTTGCACTGGGCCACCTCCGGGAAGGCTCCCAGCCCCCAGCAGGACATATGGACACAATCCCTACCCCAAGGCCTGTATATATAATATATCAGAGTAGTGATGTATATGGATAGGTACCTGATATGTATTACAACATATACAGAGGTTATACAGACACTTGGCCAAATATGTACAGAATTAGATATATTTTAAAACAAATAAAAAACAAAAAATCTCTCTTGGAACTTACAGAAAACTTTAAGTGACTTATGTTTTTATTTTAGGTTTAAATAGATTTTTATCTTTTCAATTATAGTCCACATCCAATATTTTATTAGTTTCAGGTGTACAAACCAGTAACTGGACATTATATAACTTACTAGGTGATCATCCCAATAAATCTTACCACCCATCTTATTTTTAGTTCTAGGCATATAACTGAAATTATAGACAATTATCTAAATTTTTATTCAGATAACTCATATTAACTAGTTTCACCTGAATCAGATATTAAATTCTTTTTGCACTAATTTTATGTGCTTTCTCAGTGTCCTGTTTATCTTAAATAGATCTTTTTTTTTTCTTTAATTTGGAAATTTACAATTAAAAAAATAAGTTATATTTTACTAAGGACTCTACTGAAAACACGGATTATCCTTCTTACAATACTGTTACCTCAAAAAATATAAAGAAATTTCAGGCAATACTAGAGCACAAAGAAAGGAATTGATTTGCATTCATTTTCAGAATAGTGTGATATATGATTTTAAAATAATTCCTACCAAGTATTTTCTCCCAAATATTTTAGCATTCCAGTATTAAAATAAGTTGTGTTATATTTTTAATAATCGAGCTCTAACATTAATATGATAGTATCTTCTGAAATAGTCCTTGAAAATAAGAGTGCTTTTATATATTTTAAAAAGGCTCTGTGCCATACAAGGTTGGGAATCATTGGATTTAATAGTTTCCCTAAGCAAATTTCCTTACAGCTAGACCTCCAAAAGTCTTTAATGTCGTCATTTGAAGTATAGCGATATAATTAGTATTCCCCCAAATTCATTTTCTCATGGAACTCTTCATTCCATTGAGCATCAAAGGTAACAAGTCTTTTATGGATCATACCTGTATAGGATCATTCATTCATTAATATACATGTTTGCTTTCACTAAACAGAGACAGAGTGAGCAGTTTTTAATATATAGATAATGTCATGTAAATGTTTCCAAAACTATATTCTAATTCTTGTTTGGATAATTTAAGATTTTATACACCAATGCTTTTCCTGTTTAGTTTTCTGTTTACCAACCACAAAAATAAGGTAGAATGTAGAGAGGAAACAAAAGTCTATATAATTAAAATTAAATTTCACTAAAGAAACATTCGAACCTCAAATACTATATTAACATTAAAGGACAAGTTTGTGGTAGAATTGGTTAGTTAATAATACAAAAATATATTTAAGAAAAGATTAGCCGCAAAAATAGGGTAAAACCAAGTGTAATAATTCATTTAAGTACAGAGATTAAAACGTGCAACTTTTTATATTTTATGGTTCTTCCTTTTGAAGGAAATATGCATCTCCATCCCTATTTAGTTGCCCTCACAAGATTGCAAGGTAAGAGTTTTCAGGTCAGTTATAACTGCTGCAGTGTATATTAAATCAATATGTGTACTTTTTGTGAATGTTACGAGTCAACTACTGATAGTTCAAACAGTCTCTCTTTCTTTAATGTCTACAAAGATGATAACCAACTGTATATATTCAGATAATGTGCTTTTCCGGATACACCCCCTTTTGACTTCAAATCTGTTGGTAATTGGTACTTTTGCAATAAGTGCGTTTTCAACTACCTGAATGAAGACTTTCATAACATCACTTACTGCTTCCTGACAGCTAATGAAGTGACACAGCAGGGCTGATAAACTCCAGAGCCTATCGAGAGGGCTGAGTGTAGCTTTTTTTAGATTCTGATTTACTAAATGAGGTGGAAGTCATTAAATTCATCAAACAAATTCAGCTATGAACTTTTAAACTAATTTTTTTATTTTTTTTAAGTAGAAGTAATTTCTCTTGAGTGTTTAGAAATGATAAAGCAAGTTATAATTGGGGAAAACTAGAATGTTTTTCTCATTTTTTTAAAGTTATGTTAGTTTCTTTTGAGTTTTATTGGTAGTGGCATTTAGCCTAATAAGAAACAAATGCCTTTTTAAAAAATAGTTCTCTTAGAAGAAAATATAAAATTAAAGTTAAATTTTAAAATCTTGGAAACCTTATTAAAAAGGTATTACCACTTAGGGATATAGCAAAAACATAACCTCAGCTTTTAAAGCAAATTATGTGAGGTAGAAGTTCATAGGTCATTATTTTCATAACAATTTACTAATTTGAAGAGAAAGTTGAAAAATAATACCTATCTTGGGTCTTTGAAGAAATAAACATTTCAATTTTGAAGATATAAAATTATTTTCAATTATTAAATCCAAAATTTAATAATAACAATATTGTTGTAAAGAAGTGATTGGCAGAGATAATCTTTTAACTATTTATATGCAAGATAAACAAGTTTCAGGAAAATGAAAGAATTAAGAAATCAGGGATCTTAGATAATGTTACGTGACTATTTCATTGCTCCCATTGAACCACTCTGAGGGTGTCATTAGAACTTAATAGCACTAACACTTTCCCCCTCATGTTTAGTGGCAAATTTTACTCCTGTTATCTCTGTATTCAGAATAATGGGAGAGGCTCATTTTGAATGTGCGCTGTGTTCAGCAGGGAATAAAAGGGGATTGTGTTTCACTGTAAGCAACATGTATTACCTAGTCTAACACTGTCATTAGTCTTTCCATTTTGTTTTTTGTTGTTGCTTTGTAAAAGCAAAACAATGACTTTTTTTGATGAAGTATAGAAAGGAGTTTAATAAGATACTGACTTATGCTACTCTTTTGCCCTTTCTTGAAGAAGAAATAAACCTGATTCTGAATTAGATATTTGTCCTTGTGGCAAAAAATGTCTATGTGGCCTGCACTGGTCTAGAGAACCTTTAGAATCGGCTGTCCTGTCTGACCCAGGGATATAGTTGATTTAATGACCCCGAGAGTGCAAAGATATTCAACAAACATGTTGGATTTTTAATGTCATCCTAGGGTATCACTGAGTTGTCCTTAGGTCTATTAAGCCAAACCTGGCTCACACTATGTTTAACTTCAATCCAAGAACAGTTCTAAACATGACCTAATATTAGTCTATACAGCAGAATACATTTGGAAAAGAAAATAGAACAATTTAAACTTGTCTCATCTTTTGTATAAGATAAAATTCTTCAATTCTTTCTGTATAAAGTAAATTTTAGAACTAATACCATCAGATAATTTTTTGCAAAAAAAAAATTATTTGGGCAGAGCAGAATATAGGAAAAGAGAGTCTTCTGAACGTTAACACTGAATAACTATGTTCTCCAGTATCTTTATATTAGCAGAGGTGAAAACAGAACTAGGCCTTACACCTGGTTATACCTGTGGAGTAAGACTGGACCTTAGCTCAGCAACCTCAGTACTTGAGCTCTGGCTAAGAAAGAATTTAAAACCAAGGCTCAAACTATAAGAGAAAGCTTACTTAGAAAGTCACAGAGATAGAACTGAGTTATACAAGGAATGGGCTCAGCAAACAAGCTACACAGGCAAAAGAAGGGCCATTGGAGCTTTGGAGAAAGAAAGAGGTAAAGATAACACGCCTGGAGGGAAGAAGAGGGGGGCTGGAAAGGCAGGGGCGTGGTGCTCCTAAGGGCTTTTAAGGGCAGAGATTTTAAGGAAGGTCCCAGGGGAGGATCTCCATAAAATGTTCAACAGCTTCACAGGTGTGTCCTTTCAGAATCCTGGTCTCTTTTGATTGGTCAGCAGCAGGGCAGGGGTCATTAGTCAATGCAGCTGGTCCTCAGTCGGTGTCAGCCATGGCATCTCTTGTCTGGCTTTGCTGCTTTTCTGGGCCTGGAGGTGAAATGTAACCAAGGCCTGGATGTTATCCCTAGGACTTCATGCTTAAGGGAGTGTTCTTACAAGGGCCTGAATGGGAGTCCAATGAGAGCACTCTCTGGCCCCTCCTTTCTCTTCCAGGGGGTTCTACTAAATGACTATCGACATGTCAGGGGAAGAAAGGACGGGGAGGGTCTGAACCTCATGACCAGCAATATGCTAGGGGAGGAAAGGTTACCCTGGGGGCAAGGTCCTTGTTTTCCAGTTTTGCCCATTGCTAGGCACCCAGGGCTTTCTGCCCTTGGTGACCTTCTGTACCTGGCCCATTGTCCTTGTCTAACTGACTGCCACACTTACACTCACATAAATGTGTCCTATGATGGAAAAATACTGATGAAATAGTCAATTCCTTTCTTCAATTAAAGGTCATTTGCTCAGTATTAGAACAATGCAAATTAGGCCCAAATTATCTATATAGTAATTTCATTTCCTGCATTGTGTATGTCAAAAAATTATAAAATGTCAGTGAATTGTTATATACTGGTTTCTTTAGGGCATCTGATTTCCATTACTTAATATGTTCACTCCACAAAATTAAACACATTATTAGGGGAAAATATTTATAGTGTCCCATTATAAATAGGATCTTATTGTCACTAAGATTAGAATATACCCAGAACACATTGTATGATGTTATCTAGAGATTCTTTGAGTTCATTGGTTTTCAACACTCCTCTCCCATTTCCCTCCCACCTCTCTCCAGGGAAATCTGATTCAAACAAAACCCTTTGATGGGTAAATCAGAAGCCTTCATAATCAGAATGCATCTATTCTAGTTAAAGGAGTAGGCCATGTCTACACATGCCATATGAATGCCTCTGTTCCCTCTCCCTCCCCCCAAAGAAATATTAAAATAACGTCTCTGGTCAACAACTTTAACTTTTTTAAATGACAAACTTAAACTACATTTGTTTGTGGCACCCAGATACTATGTAGTTAGAGAATGAAGAGGCTAGAAGTAGTCAGGACAGCAGGATAAATTATGGGTTATCTAACCCACATGTACTACTACACAGTTATAAATATATCCTTTTATGATCCACCTAATCAGAAAGTCATTTATTTGATACACAGATAGTAAACATCTTCTATTAGCCAAATCTAGGGTTTGAGTAGCTAGACACACCTGCTCCTCTGATTCCATTACTTGATGGGTCCTTGAGAGTGTCTATGTGATCACCTGGACTTCCTTGTATTTTTCTCTCTACATTCCATCTCCAAGGATTAAACAGATTCTTGCCTCCATGAACACTGAAATAAATATGTCCTCCAGTATGTTTACACTCACATAAATGTGATGGAAAAATGTTGATGAAATACTTAATTTCTTTCTTCAATAAAAGCTCATTAGCTCAGCATTAAAACAATTCAAATAAATCATTCTTAAGCAGTTTTAAAAGATTCTTAGAGTGGGCATATGCAACAGGTGGTAGGTGACTAAGTGGTTTATAACTATTTAATTCTGTTTGTGAATATTTTCCACAGTTTTGTTACTGGAAAAATGAAGCATACAATTTTTAGATATCAGAAAACATTTGCTTTTTTATGGTCATGTAGAATATGATAGTAATTTGAAGAGTAGACTGAAACATATGCTGTGGTATATGTATATAATTGACCAAGACTGCCTGAAAAACATATGCTGTGGTATATGTATATAATTGACCAAGACTGCCTGAAAATAACAGACTTTCAATTATGTTAATCAGAGAGGCCTCCCCTCCCCAGTCTTTTTTTCTTTCATTTTTCTTCTTTGCTAATGCTACTACAATGCTTACCATTCGTAAGCATTTAATGAACACTTGCCGGTGAGCTGACTGAAAACAGAAACTTGACTGTAAAGGAGCCTTATAAGTAATTAAGACATAAGACAGAATCAAAAACAAAGTTTCAATCTCTGTATTACTAGGCTATCTCTCAAAGCACCAAATTAAACCAATGTGAACTATAAAAGAAAGATCTACACTTTAATTCTAAATTTTTACTGACCAATCATCTTGCACAGAAATGAGTGATCATTTACAGTGCCTCTTTGTATTAATCATTTTTGTCCACATTATAACATTTAGTTGTTTTATGTAATAATGATATTTAAATTCATTGTTATTTTTCCAAGCAGTAAAAATTAAAATTATGCATTAGTTATTTTCTAAGTTGTTTGTGACTTTTATTTTTTTGGCATATATTTGTACCAAAAAACTTATCAATATCAGAAATCAAGCAGCCAAAAATATAGAGTAAAATTAAAGTCACATTATCCTAGAAATTTATTTAGAAAGAACATTGAACTGAGAGCTAGGAGAACTGAATTTAAATCTGGCCTCTGCAACTGTTAATGATAAAAGTCACTTAAGCTTTTTTATAAATGACAGTAATCAGACCTTATAGTCTAAAGAGCCTTCTAGATCTCAGGTTCAGTAATTAATTATCTAGTTCACCATTTCCTCTACATATAATTAGACCCTTATAGCACTGGCTAACTTTGTATGTAAGAGAACTAAAGCATGCGCCCTAATGCCCATGCAGGTGAGTGGCATGCAGTTAATGCATTAGTGTATCTTATGACCAAAGCGGGGGGGGGGGGGGGGGAGGGGGGGAGGGGCGTCAGGGGAGGGAGTAATACCTGCTAATTCTCAAGGCTTTCATGGGAGAGATGGCTTCTAACTGTACCTTGAAGCACAAGAACAGGGAAAATAAATTACAAGCAAGAGTGGGCAGGCCGTGTTTAGAGAAGAGTAAACAGGCCATTTCTGATAGAATTGTGGAACTTAAGGAAGCTGGCATAAAATATGGTACCAAAGGAAGATTAGGGACTGCAGCTTTTATTAGGGAGATAGGGCTAAGGTAATGGTGGTAGGCGAAAGTATTTTTTTAAATAAAAGCAATACATTTTTGAAATATGCTCACATCAATTTATATGGTAATGCCTTGAAGAATATATTAAAGTGGAGAGAAGTTGAAGATAGAGGACAAGTTAAACTATTGTTATAAGCTATAGTTTCTACTACTATGACTATGATACTATAAAGTAAGTATTGTTGACGTGCTTTTCATTCAAGGAGTCAAGATATATTCTTCCTTTATTTAGTTCATAGTCCTATTGCTATAGTTTAGAGCAATAGTTTAACAGGCTCCCTATCTGTGTGTTTTTTTTTAATATATTTTATTGATTTCAGAGAGAGAGGAAGGGAGAGGGAGAGAGAGAGGGAAACATCAATGATAAGAGAGTCATTGATCAGCTGCCTCCTGCACGCCTCCCACTGGGGATCAAGCCCGCATCCCGAGCATGTGTCCTGACAGGGAATCGAATCGAGATCTCCTGGATCCTAGGTCAATGCTCAACCGCTGAGCCATGCCAGCTGGGCCAGGCCTCCTATCTTAATTTCTCTCAAATAGTTTTACTCTTGTTATTGCATTAGTTTTTATGATTATTGTTACTAAACATACACTCTGAAAACTTTTATTCATGTGATTATTATATGTAAAATGACAACCGTCTTTAACACACAGTTTTAAAACTGGCTATTTTATTATAATTTTATAGCCATGTTATAAATAATTTAGGGTTTAGATGCATAATTTTATTGGTCATTTGAATGTAATATATAATTAACTAGAAAAGCCAGTATATAATTTGACGTACAATATATGTTGCTATACTTGTTTTCTCCTAGATATTTGTTATTACATTTACTTTTTCTGAGTTTTTTATTGCATTCAAAAAATAAGGAGTATTTCAAATAATATTTATTGAGACACTTATATATTACAAGAGTAGGTATATACCAAAGAAAGTTCTAGGCCTAGGAATAAAAAATAAGCTAAAGCAGCACATTTTAATTATAGAAAGGGAGATAAAGAAATAAAGCAGTGATTCATCTACATTTGTGTTTCACAAAGGAAGGTATGATACACAATCCCTTAGAAGGTCAGAGAATTCACAGGAGAAACTTGACCTAGATCTTCAAAAGTTAGTAGATTCACCTAAGCAGGTGAGGATGGGAAATGGAGAGCTGGGGGGATAGACTGCATTCTGAGTTGTGGTAACTATAGATAGCATGCCATTGAGTTTATGGAAATAATCCTGTATGTGTAAATATTTTATATATGTGTGTGTGTGTGTGTGTGTGTATATATAATTGTATATGTAGGTGTACACACACTTATAGAGCATTGGTGAATGAGCAAAAAATAAGTATGGAAGATACAAAGGGTTCAAATCACATGGGCATTGGAGATTTTTAGGCTGCTTTTAAAGAGACAAGTGATGTAATATCTGTGTTTTTGATTTTTATTTTTTTTACTATCATTTTCTTTTTTTTAATTTTTAAATTTAATTTTTGTTTAAAATATTATAGATGTCCCTTTTTCTCCCCAATGACCCGTTCCACCCCGTCCCATCCCCCTCCCCAGCCCCTCTCCCCAGCATTGTCTGTGTCCTTGGCGTGCTCTTGATCTTGATTTACGCTTTGTTTGAGAAATTGTAAGTTGCTCTCACTGTAGTTTCTTGAATGGGCGAGTGTTCTGTATTTGTAAACCTTGCATGTTTGAGAATGATTCTGCCTCTCTTTCCTGAAAGACAATCTGCTGGGTTTAAACTTACTGAGTCACCTATGTTTTTGCCTGGGTATTTTCACAAGTTCCTTTTTTGTTTTCTGGCATAGCATGTTGCTTTGGACAAGTATGAAGCCACCTGATTACTTCCATTCTATAAAATGCATGCTTTATATTCAAGGACTCCAAATATATTCTTCCTTTAGTTAGTAAGTTCCACAATTAATCCTTCTGTAAAATTAGATTTTCCTGGAAGACGGTGACATTTAAGGTTGCAGACATGTCTATTTTTAGGCTTTCTTTCCTGTTTTTTATGTTTGTTATCTTCTCATTAATCTATTTTATCTCTTTTGAAGAAAATTTGATTTTGTTATTAGTTTGGACCTTTGACAACCAGAAGTAACTGTTTGCTAGGTCAATTCCTTTTCTTTTCTGTGTTCTTTAATTGCATTTTGGTGAACTTTTGATCTTCTCCTCTGACAGTGAGGGAGTGAGCTGGAGAAGTTTACAGTTAACAGTTGTTTTGACTTGAAAACAAGCTCCAATATTGTTTAATATATTTTTTTCTGGGGAAATATGTTCTTCATTCTTTCATATGTTGATGATTGGTGTGTTTCTTGTGAATCCCTATCAAAAATAGTCTGTGGAGTAGTCTGATATTCACACCTTCCACTCCTGCCTTCACTGTACTTTACCTACAGTAGTTTCCTTTGATAAAAGCTTAATGCACACACAATAAATATTGTGTGTGTGTGTGTGTGTGTGTGTGTGTGTGTGTGTGTGTGTGATTAAAACAGCACCTGGCATGCACAGGTTATCTGCAGTGATGATCAAGGTCATCATCATCATTATGCTGTTTTGTCCTTTAGGTGTACCTCCACTCTTTATGGATATTTCCCAATAATTTTAGTCATACAGACTCCTCACGTTTGTTTCTGTGATAAAGCACTTGCAAATACAAGTTGTATAATCTGTAATCCTTTTACTACTAATTCTATCCTACCTAGAATATATGGATATGTGCCAGATTTTAACACTCTGTATTAAACGTTTCAGGATACGCTGCATTCGACATATGCTCTTAAAAATTTGTGGCTTGATATTTCATTATTATTGTTTCCTCTCTTCATTTAATATGGATATTTTCTTGCCACCTTTTATTTTTTTCCCCATGGGATTCAAGGGCAGTGCTTTTTCTCTCGAATTTACCAGAAGTCATATTTTTTGTAGAAATATTCTTTTGGAAGCAGTGTATAACATCATTTATTGATGTAAACCCAAAGATGAAGTTTAGTTGGAAGATAATTATAACAATTGATGGAATAAATCATGAGGATTTGAACTATGACCGTGGCAGTGAGTATATAAGCAAAAGAAAATGTAGGAGAACTTGTTATAGTGTTAAACCAAACTGGATCAGACCTGTGTAAGATGAAGAGGTTATGGTTTGCATGATTTTTTGGATGAGTGATATTTGCAACCAATTTGAAAATATACAGAAAGGTGATGGCATCAGTAATGGAGAAAAGAAAAGGAAGTGAGCTCTGTTTAAGTCAAGCAGACTCAGATTTTTGTGCAATATCTAAATAAAGGTTTCTCGTAAGTCTTTGCTTGGCCTTTGGAGGGAAATCTGTCTTGGAAGATATGCATTTGACACATGTCAAAATACTTCTAGCAGTGAAAGCAATAGCTGCAGATAAGATTACTCACAGTTATTATTGTGTAAAAAGACCAAATGCATAGCAAATAGAATAATATAAATATTGAAGAGACTATTAACTAAGACAAGTTTTGTGATAATGAGAGGTAACCAAACTTCTCAACAGAGAGTTCTTTGTATACCCTAAAATGTACTCTTACATTTCTACATTTCTGCGCAACAACCAGTTCTTAGTAGTCTCAAAAATTCTATCTTCTTAGAAGTAATATGGAGCAAGATATAAAGGGCTGGCCTCTGACGTGAGATGGAAGTAGCTATCATGAGTCTACATCACACCAGCTCTGTGACCTAGGATATCCCTAGTATTTTTCTGAGTCAGTTTCCTCATGAGATATAATGGGGATGAAAATTCTCATCTCTTAGTGTTATTGTGAGGCTTAAATGCCCTGGCCCTGGCCCTGGCCCTGTGGCTCAGTTGGTTGGCATGTGTTCCCATATACCAAAAGGTTTGGGAAATACATCAGAAGAGAGTGTAATCTATTTATAACTGACTCCCCAGCTGCTTGAAATTATATGAACTGAATTGATTTTTCTTTCCAGAACATCTATATACGTCGGCTTACTGTCTACATTATATAATAGTAATAATGATAGTAGCACTTATTGAGCACAAACTATTTGCTTTGCCATATGACCAGTATATCTTCTATTCTGTCATCAAGCAAATCATAGAAACACTAAATCATTTGGTTTATCTGGAATAAATAGAATGCTTGTTTAATTACATTTTAATTTAAAGAATACAGAGTTGGTTAAAAGAACTTGTCTGAAATGTCACTTCTGACTGCAATAGTACATTTATTTCTTTTTATGCTTAACACAGAATGTAGAAGTCGAAGTGATGTCTCAACTACAGAAAAACTGAGTTACATCCAAAAGGAACTAGTGCCTTCACATATTTTGGCCCACTATGATTCACCATCAAATTGTCTCTATAAAAAAATTTAGGTTTTTTAAAATAACATTTGCTGCTGCTTGACTGATTATGAACAGAGTAAAGATATGAAAAGTAGCAGAATATTAAACATCTCACAATACTGAGTTTTTATTTTAGTTTCTATGACAGTTATGTCACAGTAAGATTTACCTAACAGACACTGAAAAGAAACACCTAAAATTGTAAAGGAGTAGAGTCAAAGTTCTTTCGTATCAATTGCAGTTGGATATGTCTACATATAGGAAAAACAAAATCGTAAGTTGAAAGAAGGAAAACAAAATATTAATGTGACATCTAGATTTAGAGAAAGGGTCTCTACTTTTAACCTAAATATTTCTGCCCTGGAAAGTGGTGAGATAACCTAAGCAATCCCGAATTTGTCATGACTCACTGCTATGAGGGTCCCAAAAGGCTCTTGGCTCAGTGATAAAGCAATGCAAAGAGTCCAAGCGAGAGAGAGACATCTTAAGAAACTGGGGCAAAAGGAATGATGAGTTTAAGTTAAGTACATTTGAAAACAATGGAAAACAGCTGCTAACTGTACTTCAGGAAAATATTATCTTTTTTTTTAATGAAATGATTCAGCAGTAACATATTTTGAAGTGTAGTTTGTTTCCAGAGTGGTTTCGTACAAAAATCACTAGACTTTTCTCTAAATTGCCTGTACCTAGGAACTGATAATTATCCTTGAAAGAATTTACAAAATTTAACCTGTAACATATTTTTCTATTGGAAGAATGTTTTTGTTGTTTGGAATTATGATCTAGAAAGTCATTATGTGTGTTATTTATAATTCAGGATACATCAATTGGCAAACAAATATATTTCACTGTTCTTAAAATGACCATATATTTCATACTAATGTAAATCAAAGACTGTAATGCTGTTATTATTCATCCCTTCACTATATGAAATTACTGACTTGATAACAAGTTAGCACCCTTATTAAGACAGGAAGAAAAGTATCTTTTTCATCTGCTCCATCTGGATCCTAATCCCCTACTTAAACAAACAAGTCATCTTTAATTGAATACTTACTATGTCAACTATTTCTCTAGGTATTTTAGATGAATTACCTAATTTCATCTGAGCAATAACCCTTGAAAGATATATTATTAACCCCATCTTCCAAAAACTGAGGCCCTGGTATTGGAAGGAACTCATTCTAGCTTGCATGCCTAGTAAAAAAGTACAGTGGTAAATCTAGTGTTTTTACCTATAGCTGGATCACTCCATGTTCTATAGCTTTATATTTGTCTTCCTGTAACTTTTCCATTTCATGTTTAGAGCTCCCTTACATAGTTTCTGTACATTTCTGATTACTACCCTTGTGTCTTTTAAATGACCCTCCCATTGATTAATATATCTATAGTTTGGTTAGACTTACCCACCCTTTTTGTTTGTTTGCCTGCCTACCTTGTTTTGTCTCTCTGGTATTAGGGTAGAATTATAAAGTTTAGAGTACAGGTTAGAATTCAAAGAAAAAGTAAAAGGCATCTAGTCTATTTGATGAACAGCTCTCCTTAAATAGCCTTTTAGTCACTGCATGAACATATCCATTGACATAGCCCCTGCCTCTGGTAGCAGTAGCCCTTCTCATCCCCACACAGCTCAGAGTGCCTGAAATCTCATTCGTATATCGTTTCTGTAGCAATCAACCTTTGCAATCATTTGGACACTAGTGAGAGGAATGACATTTAAATTCAGATATGTAGTGGATTATCTGTTCTTTCTCTCTGCAGAATAATGGCTCTTACTTATTTCAGATATGACTCACATAAATGAAACTCTTTCCCTTGATCTAACCCTCCCTCTGTTCCTTCCTTCCTCCCTCCCTTTCTTCCTTCCTTCCTTCCTTCCTTCCTTCCTTCCTTCCTTCCTTCCTTCCTTCCTTCCTTCCTTCCTTCCTTCCTTCCTTTTGTTTTAAGGTGAGGGTAGAGGAGGGATAAGACCAGCCAAAATATTGTACTGTTTCCCATGAAATCTGAAAAGCACCTTTTAACAGATTGTTGATAATTCTTGTAAGTTTGTGTAAAATATGGATAAATGGATAGATGGAGAGGATAGATACATAAATAGATAGAGAGACAGTCAATGTAATATTGACTAGTAATGTGGAAAAGAAGCCATATGAGTTGTAGATGACAGGCTATTAATTGTATATTTCATGACATGAGGGAATGATAATTCTGGTAGATAAGTCTTTTATATAAATGATTGTCATAATTGACAATGTGATACAAGTTATGAGTAATTCAAGCAAAATATTACAAAGAAATTAATTCTATGAGAATTTCTTGGAGATTGCATTTTGAACTAGCTTGTAAGAGTCAATACTGTTGTGTCAAAGTGGCATAGAGTTGCCTACTGGAACAGTGGCAGCAAAGGCTAAAGAGTGGACAACTACAGAGCGTGTTTTCTTGCAAGGCAGAGGACAGGAGGAGGAGTATTGGGGTGGAGTCTAAACTCAAATGATGGCGACCAGAACTTTAATACTAAGTTAAAGTGTTTGAACTTTATCCTCTATTAAAATAATATTTTTATAACATTGGAAGGTAGTAAGAGAAATAGATAAACCAAAGAAATGTATCAAATGGTCAATGTCCTGGGATCAGGGCTGGGAGGGTCTACATTGCTGCTGCTTCCTTCTGGAAGACACATTTCCTACACTTTATAAATGCTGATGAAAGGGTTCTACTGTGTGTGTATTGGAAAAATCATTGATTTGGAAACAGTTTTGGAGAATCTTCAACATTTCTAGCCCTTGGGAAAGAGGTTGTGGTGGTTTATATACATAATTTTGATTGAAGCAAATATTTAAAGAAAAATTCTTTGGTGATTATCACCAATTGCATTCTCTACAAAAGTGAACTTACAATTAATGTTATTTTATATAAAAATATTTTTCTCACTTAAGGTATAGGTCAAAAGTTCAGTACTGGCCCATTCACAGCAAAAGCAAGTTGGAGAACGATAACAAGCTGAAAATTTGAGGTCAGATAGTAAAATTAACTTGCCATATTTTTATAAAAGCCTAACTCAGCTTCTTTATATATGTCAGTTACAAGATATTACAAAGAATTTAAATGGTGAAATTAATGACTTAATAGTCAAAATGATTAAAATTCTGCGATAAAATGAGTCCTCAAACAAACTAGGTTAATCAACATTTCCTTCCCCACACTACCTCTACTTTGTTGGCCTTAATGTGTATCCTTCTAGCTAATGATCTGGAGCAAGTGAAGCTACTTACACCAGTCTTTATAAAATTAAAACATTTTATGTATAATACCAACCATTCTAATCCATCACCGAATGCAAAGAGATTCCCTCAGACTAGTTGTGTGAACAAGCTATATCTCTCCCTTTCTTCTATAGGAGTGTGTGGTCTCCAGTATGACATCAGCAAACTAATCAGTATAATTCCCATTTCAATGAAATGTAAAAAAAAAAAAAAAAAAAAAAAAAAGGCTTCTGTATATTTCTTAGGACTATGAAGAGAAAACATTGATGGGTAACTACAGCAGGCAGTAAGTAGTCAGATTACCATGTATTAAATCTATGCTCACGTAGGACCTTCAATTAACACCCAATGTCTTGCTTTGTTACCTTGCAGAAATGTTGGAATCCAACAATGTGATCACTTTCAATGGCTTGGCCAACAGCTCCAGTTATCATACCTTCCTTTTGGATGAGGAACGGAGCAGGCTGTATGTTGGAGCAAAGGATCACATATTTTCATTCAACCTGGTTAATATCAAGGATTTTCAAAAGGTATCTTTATTCTAATATATGCACTCTAATACTTTTGAAACATCTCAAGAATTCTCTAGCTATAGAAGTGTGACAACTGAGAATTTGTTTAAATTAGTACTTTATCTTTTCAGATGCAAACAAAAATTGTACATTTATTTGACTATCACAAATCAATGGATGCAGTAAAATATTAAAAATCTTCAAGAAAGTAAATATGGTATTTTCAAAAAAATGATATAGTTATATCATTTTTCTGGCATAAAAATAAATACCTCAACCATTATAGAAATATATTATAATTGAATTTGAGTGCTATGCATATATGTATATACTATGTGTGTATATTTTGTGTGTGTATATACATGCAGATGTATACATCTCTATATGGCCAGCAAATTCAGAGTTCATCAATCATTATACACATGCTGATCTGGTGTGTCAACTGTGCTTGTAAATAAAATTTATTGGAAAACAGACACTCATTCATTTACATATCGTCTATGTCTGCTTTCATTCTACAATGGCAGAATTGAGTGATTGTGATAGAGATCATTTGTCTCCCAAAGCCTAAAATATTTACTATCTGGCCTTCTAAACAAAAATTTGCCAAATCCTGATCTGGAAAATTAATTTTCAGTGTCAGGCTTTTGCACATGCAGTCACTTAGACACTAGCTATTTATCAATATTATCTTTATATTCTTTATAGTATTTCTGGCTTATTTAATTAATAAGTTATACAGTTTAGAAAATAAACATTGATTGAAAATTTTGTGGACATTGTACTACTGCATCTATATGCTATACTCTAAGTCAAACACTTTCCCTCGTTCAGTATTTTCAGTGTTAATTCTTTGAAGAACAAAGATCTTTATACAACAGCTTTTACAAAAGTGCTAGTCTAACATGCTTTTTAGAGTACACATGTCTGTTTTGCTTCTTAACACTGAGGCCTTTAAAGTGGTGTGCCTCAAATTTTTATAAACTAACAGATTGAACAATATTTTTTTTAGAAGTAGCCTACTTGTGTAAAAAGCTTTGTTCTTTTTGGAAAATATTGCTTTTAGGATAAAAGGAAGATTAAAGTCAAAGCTGATTCATATCTGCAATAGAGTACATCACTAAACCTAAGACTTTTACTTTGCTTCTATGGCCCAAACACTAAAATTCTAACTATATATAAAGATATTTGATTCATTACATGTTGATATACTTTAGAATTAAACTATAACATTTAAAAATAACCTTGGATATTTCTTTTCTGACTTTTAGTCTATTTGATTTCTAAGTCAACTCAGATGATAACGGTAGCCTAAGGTTATCTATTATCGAAGAAAATTGGCTATTCACCTGTTTTTCTGAAATGATAAAAATATTTATCTTAAGGTCTTTTGTAAAGGTCACAAAATAAGCAGATTTTTGTTGTTTTAGTGAAAGGAAATTATCCTTTACAAAATGAATGAAAAATCTAAGATGATTTAGAAAAAAGTGATATTTTACTAATAGGAGATTATATCAGTTCAAATTGGGGGGATTTATAATATTTTTTCATATTATAAAATTCATATATAAATATAAATATATGTGGATATATTTATATGTCTACATTTAGACAATATATGAGCACATATCACTTCAGAATATATTTAGTGTATTTAAATCTTTTCTGAATAGCCTTAACTTGGTTTATATATTCAGTTAGTTCTAAAATTGAAAAGAGCTAAATTATCATATAAGATAACCTATTATTTTATAGATGAGAAAAAACCTAGAGCCATTTGTATGCCCAGGATATATCACAGTGTCTCTTCTACCAATGACACTTCTGGTAAATAGGGGTGGGCAAAAGTATGTTTACAGTTGTGAGCACAAAACAGAGTTTATTCTTGTATTATTATTTATTAATTATTGTGTTATTTTCCATATGAACAACTGTAAACCTACATTTGCCAACCCCTGTATATAATGAAAGAATGAATTAATTAAATTTAGGTGACTAGCCCAGGGTCATAATGTTCTTTTTATAGCTTATGCTCTTGAGTTTAAAATCACTAGTCTAGTAATAGAAGACATATTTCTAATTTTAAAACATCCCATTTCATATTACTTAATTTTAATTATATCACACTGCCTATAAAAGTAAATACAACTTACTTAAGGGTTTACATCTATTTGAATATATTTGTCTATTAAGCTCTTTACCCTATTTTTAATGTTCTTCAAACTTTTTCCTAAGCATCTCTATTGTGATAAACTCTATAGGGAATCATATAGTGTTATAATTATTGAGATGATATTAAAGATAAGATGTATGAACATAAAGGTAAATACCAGGCCAATCCTTGTTAGGTACAAAAACACATTCTCAGGCTTGGAAGGACTATGGAAAGATTCTTGGCCATGATAAAAAGGTGCAATCTTTTCAAGGCATAAATGTTTATTAAATAATTAGTTAAGAGGGGCTGCCACAAAGAAGGAAAGTGTAAAATAGATCATGAAGCACTTTGGAAATTAGGATAAAAAATTTAGGTATTGTTAGTTAAGTTTTTGAGCCTAGAATAAAAGTTATCAACAACTTAAAAAATCTAATAAAAAAGTTAAGGATTATTCTTCATGGAAATGGATACTGTTGAAAAAGACAATGTTATATATGGTTTATGTTACTTAATATATAAATATAGATTATGTAAATATATCATTTAATACCTAAATGAATATACATTATTTCATATAGAAATATAAATATATAAATATATTATTTAATACATAAAACTATATATATATGAAACATAAAATTGTATTTTCCAACAGTATCCATTTGAATATATATTTATTCCAGTGATTTATAATTATCCTTATTTAAGTTGCATTCCAAAAGAGCATTTTCTACATTATAATTTATTTTACTCATGCCACAGTTTTAAGTTAAAAATACATCCTTTTTTTTTTTTACTCTGGAACTATAGAAAGTTGAAAGTACACATATCCCTCTATTATGAGAGAATTTTTCATGAATGTTACTAAAATTATATTAATATTTTACATGAGAGAAATAACAAAATAAACCCCATACTGTCTCAATACAACAATCAAGATACAAGAAAGTATGAAAAAATAACCTGCCTTTTTTCATTAAAAAAGTATGATTTAAAAATCTTTGAGTTTTACACAGTCTAACTGGAAAGCTGAATAATTTTAGCTCTATATGTATTATTATTGTGTCTCAAAGAGAATTTAAGTTTTGCCCTCCTTCGTTGTAAACTTTAAGTGAGAATAGATCACTCGGCCTAAAGGTTACGCTGTGGAACCAGTGGGCTGGGACTGCCAGGCAACCACTCGAGTGATTCAGGAGTCAGGGTATGACCATGGTAAGGACATGCCTTTGCTATTCTCGGATGTTTTGTACTGTGTGCCTACTTTGAAAAACCTTGTGGAACAAGTCAAATGACGGCTTTAATTCACACATGGGCATACATGTAAAGAATAGCTCCTGAAAAAGAAAATAACACATGAATTAAGAGCTTCAAATGGTAAAAATGAATGCACATCTCAAAATTTTTAGGGCTTTTATAATTGTGACATGAACCTGAAATGCATTTGTTATGTCATCATAGATTATTTCAGTACGTCCTAAGTTCTCATTTATGAATGTGTTGTATTTTGCTTTTTAATTCCCTAGATTGAACATCACAGCCTTCATCCAAGTTTATGACAATTTGTACTGAATTACCTAAAGGTGCCCAATGAAGGCTAATCGATCATGTTGAGACTAAAAGTTTTTTAGCAGACATGATTGATTAACTGCCACCATCTCTGGATTTTTCTTTTACATAACACTTTTTTTTTTTTTTTTTTAATGAAATCAACTAATGTTACTAGAAGAGAAAGATGAATAAGAAAATATTAAATAGTTCTGTCCCAATACAAATAGGAGTCATTGGACTTGCTAAGGGGAAGTAAAATTTTATATTAGAATTTAGATGAGAGTATATGCATTACTTTGATTGTAGGGAAATGTACCCACAGTTCTCTAAGCCGCCAGTAAGACCTTGGTTTATCTGCCACTGTCACTGTATTCCTAGAGTATAGGAACTTTTGGAGGGATGAGGACCAAATAGTAGGGATGGAAACACGTTTCTTAATTAGTCTGTTTTGTCTGGAGTAAAAAGGGTGGTTCCTTTTAGAGCTCTCTGTCTAGTGTCTTCATTTCCCCCTTTATCTCCTGAAAGTAAAATAAAGCTACTCTTACCAGTTTTCTCTGTCAAAAAGAATTTTTTTTTCCTAAATAATTTTTCTAACCCTCTCAGTTGTTTGTTCTAGCATGTTGTGCTGAGATTTGGGTCCGGAGCCACCAATCTCTTCCCTAGATTCTCACATCCTCTCCAGACGATCTCTCTCCCAACCTGCCTTAGAGCTCTTCCCGCTGCACATTGATTAGTCCTGCAGGCATACCTCAGAGATGTGGTGGGTTTGGTTCTAGATCTCTGTAATAAAGCGAGTATCTCAAAAAGCAAGTCAAAATATTTTTGATGGTGGAAGGTCATGTCTTCAGTTTGTAAAAACCACAACATATGTGAAGCCTAATAAAGCAAAGCACAAAAAAACAAGGTACACCTGTATTGACGACATGAATTTCTGTGTTGCTCAGGTTTCATATACAGCAAAGCCACATGAGTACACGAACAGTGAATGATTTAATTTATACTAATTAACTGATGCCACTGCACAGTGTAAGCTGAAAGGTTCCTGCCACGTAATGCTTTAGGGAACTCTCTTTATCTCAGTTGCCCCAACTTGGTCTAACAGGCTGTAATGTTGGATCTAGTATTAAGAGAACTTAATTGGCATAAAATGATGTTTCTTCTCTGCCCTTAGATTGTGTGGCCGGTATCTTACACCAGAAGGGATGAATGCAAGTGGGCTGGAAAAGATATTCTGGTGAGTGTCAATCTATTAAATAATTTTAGTGATTGCATAAAGTAATGTATTACTCTCTCATCATTTTTGTTGTGTTATATTGACACCATTCTTTACTTGTGGATTTAATCACTCTCTAGAAACAAAATGATAGCTAATTTTGATATTTTTGTTTTTATGTAAAGCGTTGACAGTTTTACATAAAGAAAATCGGTAAAAATACCAACAAGCCTAAATAAAGCAAAACTTATGTTCCCTTTGATGATTTATATATATGAAAAAGATAACAAAATGCAGTTTTGTGACACATACATTTATATTCAGTAAGTCAACTTCTTTGTACAGATTGGTTTTAATATGTTAATTACTCTTGAATTCCTTTTGAATGATATGAAATATTTTTACCTCTGAGTCATCATAATTAAACTACCCCTTTTTTCTTCTTTCTATTCCTTTCTTTGCTCTTCCTTCTTTTTTCCCTTTCTATCTTCCCCACTTCCCTCCCTCCCTTCCTCCCTTCCTTCCTTCCTTCCTTCCTTCCTTCCTTCCTTCCTTCCTTCCTTCCTTCCTTCCTTCCTTCCTTCCTTCCTTCCTTCCTCTTATTCCTTAAATAAATATGAATTAAAAAATGACTATGTAACATGCTCTAAAAATATAAAATTTATTAATTTTAAAAAAGAAATGACTATGTAACTGGCATTGTTTTGGTTACTGTGGAACAAAAGATGAGTGGTAAGCAATTCCTATAATAGCTTTACCACTGTAAAAAGATAGAGGCCATGTTCCCTGAGGTAAACTTTGTCAGTAAAATTAAATGGGCCACTGGTTTTAGGTATAACCAAGTATCTGCACAGATCATGAAAGGCAGTTATAATCATTTAAATCAATAAATTAAAATGAATTACAGTACCTGCAAGTATAATTTCTTATTTTATGTTCCATCAGACATTTTTGGATGTCTAAAGCAAAAGCAAATAAGTATAAAGTTTTGTCTATGCGTTAGCATTTATAAGAAATTTATCCTATGTGCCTAAAGACATAAATCAGCTTCTATGTGTGTATGTAGATATATTGATATGTTCAAGGAACGGCTTGATTGATTGGTAGCAGCTGCCTAGGATGATAGACATACCTCAGAGATATTTCAGGTTCAGTTCCAGACCACTGCAATGAAGCATCACAATAAACACTGTTATAATCTTTATTTTCTGGTGGAGGGTCTTCCTTTCAATTTGTAAAAAAGTGCAACATTTATGAACACAGCAAAGCAAAGCACCATAAAATGAAGCCTGTATATGTTTAGAGTGATTTAGATAATATCTGAGGTCATGGAAAAAGAATGCCTCCTTGGTAGCAGGGTTGGCTACAGGTGAAGGGAGGTAGATAAAGGAGCACTAAGCACACGTGTTCACTCTCTTGATTAATTATACATCAGCAACCATGGAAAATTCATCCTTGAAAAAGTCTCACTTAAAATATAGTGATTGTAAGTCACATTACACCTTCATACTCCAGTAAACATTTTTGTGGTTATATGAAATTGAACAAAAAATAAGTGTGTTTTATCAAATATTATACTATCCCAAAGTGATGCACATATTGGGACTATTGGAAAGAAGTAAATATGAAGTAGTAGTCCAGAAAAGTCAAGAATTTTATGTTGATACTTTCAATTACTTATTGTACTTGAGCAAATACCTTAATTTTTTCATTCAAAAGTTCTGGAACATTTTGAATACTATCCTAGAAGTTGAGATCAAAATTTCTGTGCCTCTGATAAAGTTTTTGGAGTCCTGTGGCATGTATTGATTTGAATTTGCCTATTAAAACAAGGTAGCAAACAATGGAGATTTGAAAAAATACTTTATCTATTATGGTGTTATCAAGAGTGTGGATATAATAATAACCAGTTCACTGCATTCCTTTAGAACTCAAACAGTCACAAGTAAAATTATTACATAGACTATAATGCTCAATACAAATGCTATTATTGCTATTCTTATTTGTATATGTTGCTTAGACAGTTTCTAAGTGAAAGCAGTTTGTTTCTCTTTAGTGATCATGACCACTCGAGAGTTACACTGTTCTAAATTCAATAAACACTGAACCAAAGTGCTGAGCATATTTGATTTAATGATTGAATTAGGTCACTGAGTTTCTAAGATAGCAGATATTCTTTGGTGTTTGTGGTTTCCAAAATTCGCCTCAGTACACTTCCCTTATCTTTTATGGCTCTCTTCTCCTCTCCCTGTTCCCCCCCTCATCTCTTCCCCCGCCCCTGCCACTCTGCTATCAATACTGTATAAGGAGAGATTCCCGTGTGAGCCCAGATGCAGTTAATGCAGCAGCTGCAGTGAGATCATGATCCCCAAAGTGCCCTATGGGTAACCCCGATCATGACCTCAGAGGTTTCCTCTCTGAGAAGTGTAACTTTATTTTATTTTCCTGGCTCACTGAAAATGCTTATGGGTTTTATAAAACTAAATTAAAAGGAACTTAAGACTATCATTTCATAGCACCTTGTAATAAAGATTCTGAAAACTTGTAAATCATCTTTTTCATGCGTTACGGTACAGATAGGTAATTACATGTCCATTGAGAGGTGTAAATTTTTGCAAGTTCAATGGTATGGCTATATTAGCCAAGCAAATCTTTTCAAAATCAGCTAATTAATGTAAGATAAAATGCTTGTGCTTTGGTTACTCCTTTATGTTGCGCATTAAATCAACTCAGTTGCTGTGGATTTTAAGTTCTCTTTGTTAATGCTTATTTAATGAAAGGAAGACACAACAGTTTTCAGATATTTTAGTTAAAAAAAAAAGTATTTTTCTTCTTGCTCTAAACACCAAACACTGAAATATATTTACATAGTAAATGTATTTTATACTATTTTTCTGGTAACCCATCTCATTACTTTAATATTGCGTTTTATTGACCTATTATTCAAAATATATTTTATGCATTTGGAATTTATTTTATTAAAATTTATTTTATTTTTTTGATAACCTCATCTAGGTACTTCAATTTACATATCTATTTCATTTAAATCAGATATATGGCCTTGGTTGGTTATTTTTGGACTTCTCATATACAGACCAATTTTTTTTTTCATTTCTTTCTTAAATGATTTTAGAATAGCTGTTAGTTGACTCCCTGGGATTTGTAACTTTTTTCCTTGAAAAACATTTTTAAAAATAAATAGTATTAGTATTTTTACTAATAATTTCTGAAACAACCATTTAGAAAGAAAGATAAAGGGTAAAGAGTTTCTTATAATTTTTATTCAACACCTGACTTTTGAAGTGATACATGGACAGTTTGATGGAAATTCTGCACTCTTGAGAAAATAATAGTCAGCTGTGACTTATGGACAGTAATTCCTTTCAAAGAGCTCTTGTGATGCTGAAAACCACAAGAATGAGGCTTGAGTGGTTTTTGCAGCCATCGGGACTCCAAGATAGAATTGTAACCAAAATAGGAACTGACCTGAACATTTATAGAAAAGTAAACTAATGACCTCCTTGAGTGCTCTCTTTGGTTTCTAGAACCTGAGTTTACCCTTTCTCTTCAGGCTTTAGTGTTCTCTCTGAAAGCCGTCCGGAAATAAAGCTCCTTTAAACAAACAGTCCTGGGGGAAGAGCTCTCTTCTCAGTATTAGATTCAGATGCAAGGATTCAATAGGAAAATACATTAAGAAAAGTGGGACAAAGACACTGGCTAATGCTATGTACCTGGAGAGAGGGTGGAGATTGTGTCACTGACTGTTACATCATACAGAAAGCTGAACCCTTTCTCCACTCTCCCAGGCATCTGGGAAGATACAAACCCTCATTTCTCATGGCTCAGTTTTGCATCAAACACACATGTTAAGTCAGCAACTGGAATTGGAGCAGAATTTCCACAAAGATGGAAAAGAGGGAGTCTGCAGCCAAAGACACAATTACTGATAATCCCACTCTCTCTGTCTCTCTAGACAGAGAGCACACAAAAATGTGTCAAAGGCTGCTGATGACATTTCCGACAACAACCTTAATCTAAATTTATTTTTTCCACTTGTAGAAGTGACTATATGGGATATGTACTAATATGCCTTCTTTTCTTGGTGGTGTAGGCTCTAAACCTTTACATTGTTATGGCGTTTCTGTATTAGAGGAGTGAACTGCTCATGACCTTTCCATTGTTGTTACTTGAGAGTTGTAATTTGAAAAAAAATTATATAATATATAATATTATTGAACAGAGACCCTGAGTAAGGAAATAAATGCAATCCACAACGCTCTATTCTGACTGCTATTATCCACTTTACTTTCATGTTTTATATTTTTCTGGTGCTTAAAATCCACTTTGTTATTCACAATACCATTTCTATTGAGGGATTAACTTCCTTGACCCTGTTTTGCAAATGAAAACTGAATACTTGCTAAACTGGTAAAAGAATCTGTTTCGAATCAATAGCACTCTGACTCTTCTTTGTTTATCCTATTAAATCATCTCTGTGCACTGTTTCAATAAAACCAAATGGCAACCGTATGACTGTTAGAAATATTTTGAATATCATTGGAAATCAAAATTTCAACCATCTGAGATGAACAAAAAAAATCAGATTTTCATAACATGCCTATTGTTGGATACATTTCAAAGTGTAGTATCATGCACCTGAATTTTTAGACATTTTTGAAATTCTTGAGGGGTTTATTTTTATATTTTTGTCCTTAGTTGTTATTATTCACTTTTGATGCTATGATATATTCTGTTTGACAGATTATTCTGGCTCAAATTGCAGGACCTGAACAACACTAATTTTTGCCAAGTGAATGCAATTAAGACTCTGAAGCTACCCATGCATCTTAACTTGCAGTGCAGACCAAAATGCCTGTTAGTCCTTGAGTTCCATTAACTTTTCCAAAGTTCAAAGTTGACAACAAGTTTAACTTTTTTTTTTTTAAAGCCTTCAAGGAATTATAGAAATTTAGGAAATGAATAGCTAGAATTGCCTCCTAATTCTACAAAAATCAATCATAAGTTTTCATTAAATTTCTAAACCATATGTACAATTATAGGGAGAAATTTTTTCATGGGTCTCTCACATTTCTGCACATCTGATGGAAAAAGGCACTAACTGCCTATTTTGCAGACTAGATTTAGGCATATTTGTACAGTGAAGAGACTTGGAAGGTACTGTCTCCCTGTGAAGAAAAAGGCTGGTTTGCAAACAGCCCTGAGAAGTAGAGATAGTGTCTCCATTGGCCCAAAAGACAGGTATGCTTACTCTGCAGTAAAATGAGCATGGCATCTCCCTCAACATACAGTATGCTTTGAGGCTGATGAAATATTCAGATACCTTCAACCCAGGGTTCCTCTTCTCTAATCCAACTCAAGGCATTTGCTGGTGTCCCCTGGCTCCTTCCTCACTGCCCAGGGCGAATTGGAGCTTGGGGAACTGGCATGAGAAACGCTGATCCCCTGAGTACTGCTATTTCTGTGAGTAATAAAGTGTTTTATCTCTGACCCAAGAGACATATATCTTCTGCCAGCGTCCAGGAAACTGTGCCAGGGTAACTTATTTTACAGCTAAGGCAAAATCTCAGACCCTTTACAGTTCTTGACAGTATTGATCACAATTGTTTCTAACGGACAATGAAGATGATCTCACAAATGAAAGGCTATGGTCAGTTTATTCACTTTTAAACATGATTCCCATGATGAAATTTGATGACACTCTAGGCAGAGGCAACTTGTTTTTTTATGAAGGCCAGTGAATACCTTGACTTATTAAATGTCAGAGAAATAAGCACAGGTTTTCATATGCACAAGCATGTGGGTATATTGCTGCTTGGAGGTAAATTTCAGGAAAATTAAGCAGAGGGATTATAGTTTTAATTTGGCATTCAGAAGCAGTAGTAGTAATAATAGTAGATAACACATTGAAAGTTTGGTATATATACTTGGTATTGTTCTAAATGCATTACTTTTATTAGCTCATGCATGTAACTCATATTTGGATATAAGATACACATTTCAAAACAATTGGACAAATTAGTTTTGTGTCTTAGGTAAGAGATACATGGGAAATGAAGCTTTACCATTAAAATTACTTTAGAAACTAGGTTTTATTCATATTTTTAATTCATATATTTTACAAACACAATAAAATATGATAGTAATCATTGTGACTGAATTGTCATGGATCAAGTCTCATATATATAAACTTACTTTCTTAAAACTATTTTGGATTCGGGATTAAAATTTAAATACATTTTAAGTTTATATTTTCAAAGTAAGTCTAGCTCTTGTAATACAGACATTGTATAAAAATGTCCGGAGGGCTTGGGGATTTTGAATTCTGTTTCTCTTTATTAGACATTCCAATTGTATTCTTAAATGGCTGAAATGAAATTCAAATATTTGCCACTGATTGTCAAATTAATATTTAGATTTGATTGGGCACCATATTTTACCCACACATCAGTGTACATACTTTTTTTAGAGTACAGTAGGAATTTTATACCCTGTAAGTTTCATTAGAATGATTTTGACAGTTCCTCTGGGAACAGGATTTTGGCAAATGCCTTCCCACTACATAGTTAGCAGGTTGTTCCAAGTCCTCGTAATATGTAGTTTCTAGTAGTTGTCAGTGGTATTTTACTTCTTTATTCACTTGATAATCTTCCTAAATGAAGTTCTATTTGTTTCTAAGGATACACTAACCATCATATTATAGATTTAACATGAAATGCGGGAATATTTTTCTTAGATATTCTCTGTCTCAATGACTCAAGGCAAATAAGCTACGGTTAGCATTTGATTGTCTAATTTGATTTGAAAATGTAGCAATAAAAATAATGTTTATGTCCATAAGACGTCAAGAAACTTTCCTAAAATTCTATTTTATATGTTTTTACTTACTGCATTTTTAAGGGTAGTAAGGAATGCAGGATGCAAAATTGCAGTATCTCAATATTTGCCATTTTTTCAGGAGAGTGTGAATCTTTATTTCTAGATTTTATGTATTAATAGAAGAACATTCTTGAAGATTCTCATAATTAAATTCAAATTAGGTGTTAAATATAATATACTCTATTCTGTACGGTATACAAGGTATTATAATATAGACTACATGTGTGTGTATATGTATATGTATGTGTGAACTAAAAAATAGATATTTTAGTATTGTATTTGAGTGATACCAAAATTAATATAACATATTGATTCTAAAACTTGATGTGCACTTAAAAATGAGGAACCTCTTACATTTAGAAATAAATAAAATGATCACCTAGCAACCCTGTGTTTTTTTAAAATATGTGTCAAATTCGTGTTCCCTTTATATTACATTCACAATGAACTATTATATGGCAGTAAGATATATCCTTTTGTTAATAAGTTTGATCAAACACCAGAACCAGTATGAGTGATATGGAAAAGGATTTTGATATAAGGATAAGACCTTATACAGTTGTGGGGGTTGGTGAAGAATCTACAGAAGGCTGTTGCCTCTGAGATGGGTAATGGGTCTGAAGTTGTTACAGGTCACCAGGTTGGCATTAGGGAAGAAAATCTGGACATGAAGTGGGAAGAGCTAGCACAAACTGGGACCCAGGAATATAAACCGGGACCAATGTCTATCACTACCTCCAACTTTGATTATTTGAGTGACCTACAGAAGAAGCTGGTGCCTTTTGCCACCAAGCTGCCCAATAACCAGCACCAGGTTTTATAGAAGTAAAGAGTGAGATTAAGTGGAAGCTGGAGGAGCTATGGGTCCAGGTGTACCCCAGGCTAACATGGTGGCCTGCAAATAAGAACAACCTAGAGAGTGTTATGGTTGCAGCTTAATTACTGCCTCCCAAATCTCATGCAAATGTATTTAATGGTCAATCTTAAACAATTTGTAGGGAAAAAAATTCTAGGAAATATAGTTTCAACTTATCTAAATTAACACAATTCTGCCACAATTGAAAAGTCCTTATTGTATTCACTGTGTGACTGAGACAGTGATTCATGCCATCTACAATTTGACTAAAAGTGTTGATTATAATTTACAGTCTTCTGAGAGAACTGGAATTTCATGCAAATTCTAATGAACATAATGTAATTTTCCTTTGTAACAAATGGGCACTGATTAATATTCAAAACCAATTTATTAAATTCACCTCTACTTAGCATTAATAATGGGCTTAAATTCTGTTAACTGTACTTATGAGGAATAAACAATTCATAATGTGATTCAGGCTGAGTCATAGCATATTATGGTGTGAGGCTTCAGCAGAAAGAAATATTCAAACCAGTAAGCAGATGATTGCGCATTTTAAGACTAAAATAAGAAGTTGCTGCCCAGGCCGGTGTAGCTCAGTTGATTGGGCATCATTCCATACACTAAAAGGTCCTGGGTTTGATTTCTGGTCAGGGCACATGCCTGGGTTGTGGGTTTAATCTCTGGTAGGGACATGTGCAGGAGGCAGCTGATTGACGTTTTGCTTTCACATCCATATTTCTCTCTCCCCCTCTCCTTTCCTCTCCCTCTAAAAATCAATTTAAAAAAAAACAACAAACAGCTACTGATCAATTAATAAGTGCTTGGTATCATACTAAGTACTTTACATGGATATATCACAAGTCCATTATTAATTTAGAAGACTGAGGCTTAGAGATTCTAAGTAACTCTCTGATAGTCACACAGATACTGGAAAATGATGCCTGAACAATTCTAATCCATGATTGACTGACTTGTAAAAGCATCAGATTAATACTAGTAACTGTTTGTTTTATCATTATGATCTCATTACATTTGCTCTATATGTTTTTTCTAATTCTTTGGGAATACCTTTTCAAAGATAAATACCTATCTTAGAATAAATATTAAATGTTTATAATATTAATATTTAATTAAAATTAAATATTATATAGATAATAACACCATTAAATATTAATAAACATAAACAAATCTTAAAATTCCAAAAATCTAAATTTTAATTATATTCAGAAATTATTTTTAAAATTAATATATGTATACATATATATACATGTTATGTTGTATATATATGCATGTATACATATATGTGTATATCCACAGATATTACATATAAGTTGTATATTATAAATGGATTATTATTAATGGCTAAGGAGTCTCCAAAATTTATTAGAAGAAGTGTTAAGTGAACATTTTATATTATTAATTATATTAAATAACAGCATTTTGTACTTTGAACATTAAGGACACCAACCAAAAATATTTGCTTTTTTGTTATTAGACAAGGCTTAGGGTAGAAAAAGGTATGCATAGTTGAATGAAATCAAGCATTCCTCTAGAGTCTGGATTTTATTTTTCTTTCTCCTTCCTCAAGTCTACATCTAATATGCAATTCAAGATGTTCATTTCCCACATTTGAATATTAGATTATATTATGATAAATGCATGTACATTAGAATTAAATATGCCAGCTAATTCTATCCATAATAAATCTCTTTGGATTGTAACTCTACCTGCTTGATGTAAATCATTGACTTAGTTCCTTTAAAGCATGAGCACTAAGTACTCAAACCTTACATAAAATTGGAAACTACAGAATTTCATTATTGAAGTCAGAGTAAAAATTTTGATTAACTAATAGTTCTTTTGCAGGAAAAATATTCAGGTTGATTTCACATAATACTTTAAATTGTATGCCTTCATTTGAATATGAGATGAAGAAAGGTTATGCTAGGTACACATTCCAGACCACCCAAAATCAAATAAAGCCATTGAATGGTACAAATGCAATAATTAGATTGATAACCCAATATAAAAGAAAATATAAGCCAAAAAGCAGAAATGATCAACTTCTCTGGTCCATATGGAATTTCAAAGTGTCATTGTTCAAAGCTTCGTTAAATAGAAGAGAATTACTTTGGGCAACTTTTGTTAATATCGTGGTCTATGGTGGCTATGTGTATAATCATTTTGACCAAGTTTGAAAGTTTCAAGTAATTTGAAAGGAAAATATTTATAAAATCTTGAGCAGTATTTCTAAAACTTCAAAACAAATAGTCAATCTGGAGGTGAAAAAACAGTCAAACAGGGCCCTTAACTGAAATGAGGATTTAAGGGCAACGATTCGGTAGCCTAGTGCGGGAACCTTCATTTAGTTCATCACATTCAAGCCACTTTAAATTTATTTTTTCAATTATCAGAAGTTTAAAGATGATATAGTTCAATTAGTATAAATAGACTTACATACTTAAATAGCTAGCCAAGAAGTAATGCCAATTTCATTGTCCTAATTGAATCAGAATTTTTTTTTTAATTATCTCACATTAAAACAAAACAAAACAAAACACAGCATACGAGTGGAAAGGTCAGTTGATTTTATTATACCATCCTTCTTAATAGCGAAGGTAAAAATATCTCCCAAAATAGACAAAACAGCCTACTCGCCATTTCATAAGACAATTGTTTAAAAAACTCAAGTTATAAATTCAACATTAGGTGGCTAATATTGTAGTTAGAAGGCAGTTAAATCTTAGTTTTAATGGATATAGAAGAGATTTGAAGAAGAGATTTCTAACATCCTTCAGTGAATGCCGCAGTATTAGGAAGACATGATTATGGATAATCTGATGTCAGCAAAGTGTTAAAGTGAAAAGATACAAAACATTATTGTTAGATGAGTATGGAACAGCTTAAATAGAGAATGGAATGAAGTGAGTGACAGGAACAATCTCACGGATTACTGCTTTGGCATGAAGATGCTAGTATTCAGCTTGCTTGCCAAACAAATTGACCAGAGAAAAAGAAAGTCAACAGATTAACTTCAGGAATTAAGTTTATTAACGGATTTTCATGCAGGAATGAATCCACTCATCATGATAGGGAAAGGCTTTCCCAGCTGCTAGATTATGCACTAAAATATTTCTACATAAACTACAGATGAGATATAGACTTTTTTCTTTTTAAATGAATGTTCATTGACCTGAGGCAATGCTGTACTATACTCCTTCATTTTGGTCTAATTTATATTTGTACCAGAACAAGTTGTTAGATTTAATCATGAACTGAATATATTTGAATAGAGATTGCTCATCTTCACAGTCTTCTCTCCTCTTTTCTCTTATTTAGAGTAAAATTTCACAGTTCCATCCATAATTTAAGAACATGCAAGGAGGTAATTGGAATTGGAAGTAAATTATATTCTTTTGTGAAAGGCATAATTATCGGAAGTTAGTTAAAAACACCTCAATTCTCTTCTAGTTTTCATGCATGGAGCAGTTGTTTTGACAGATGGATGGACTTTATTTTTGTATTCGTCCGGGAAAAGACTGTGTAACACCGTCTAATCAGTGCTACATATTTGTAATGTTTGTTTTTGAATCACTGTGCAATTGGCTCCTATATCATTTTTTGGGAGTAGACATTTTCTTTCTAATTTATTTTTCCAGGCTAATATCTCTATGTGTAATTCCTCTGAAATTACACATCTGATCTGAAAGCACTAGAAATCCTTAAAAAATAAGTGTAAATGGTTTGTCACTAAGGAAGTTGAATCACTGCTTTACAGGTGTGGCCCTGGGGCTCACTGGTTTATGACTGCTTCTACTTTTACTTCTAGGCTAAGTTAACAATTTTTAATGCTGTGGGTCTGGAGGACATTCAGTAAAATAAGAGGTCGGTATGGCTGCCTAACTCTCGGAAAGCCAACTTGTTGCTACACTTGTCTGTGTACATCAACTTAAATTCCAAAAAGGATCAAGGTTTGAAAATGAATTCATTTTGAACTGATTACATTCTCTTTATTACGTTGTAAATCCGCCAGTGCTGAGCAAAGCAGTGCAGGAGTTTAATGCCAAAAAGTACATTACACTCTGAGCCTTAAGAATCGTCATGGTTCAAGAAAAGGTCAGAAACACTCTTCTTCTGTCTCCCTAGAGCAGAAATGTGTGAAGTGTGTTTCCTTTTTCTGCCACGCTTCCTTCTTTTATAATGGAATGTCCAGGCTGCTTCCAAATAAAATGAATATCCTGTTTTGGAACACGCACAAACCTTGGCAGCAGGGAGCCAGACAACGAAGGCAAATCAATGATACTCTTCTACGCAGGTTTTCTGCTGAAAGAACAAATGCTCACTAACAATGTCCCTTTCAAGTGTTGTTTTGTTTTTCTGTCCAGTTCTTTCGGTTCACCGTTTCCTCCTCCATTGTTGTTGATGAGTTTTCTGGAACCTATTTGTAACCAATTTTGAAAGTATTTAATTCAATTTCTTTGTTTCATTTCGGTCTTAACATGCTATAAACCCAGGAAATTTCTCCCCGTTTATTTGCATCAGCCTTCACTTCAAAATAATATTGAGCTAGCCCCCGGGCATGGCAACAATACAACCTGCTGCCAACTGGGAGAGTTCGGGGAAATGAAAGGGACCGTCGCAGGCCTCAGGCCAGGGGCTGGGTCTCGTGGCTCTGCAGCCCAGCTACACTCCTTATCAGCACTCTCAGCGCTGAGGCGGGTGTGAAACATTTGCCAGCTTTCACAGCTATCCTTCCCATTGATTATACTTCAGCTGCTCTGCAGAGGAATAACTGTCATATTATAGAAGTTCTCTGACAGTTAACAGAGAACAAATTAAAATTATGATACTCAGTGTGGCTCTTTTTCATAGTTTTCAAGAACCCTGAGAGTTTTTCAATCATTCTTTGCCAATCAGTTATCCAACTTGGAAGGGATATGAACCCACAAATTGCATGATTTCAGAATGCGTAACAGTTACAGAGGTGACATGGGCCATTTCTGTTCACAGATATCCATGGTTGTAAGGTGGTCCCTTCCTCCTATTTTGCATTGTGAAGAAGTAGGCTATTCTCATGTTTCTAGGATGCACTTAGGTATTACTAATGGGATTAGAGAATCTGAGTGTGTGTTTACAATGGCTTGAATATCTTGAAAGGGCAAAGAAACTGAAATCCTGTTCTTTTGTAAAATGAACAAGACGTCTGTCTGGGACTAGCACTATTATTTATTAGAATATTCACTTGTGTACCAATATATACACAGCCAACTTGCTGGCTTCAACATATGGTGATGGAGCTGGTTATTCATCATCTCGAATATTGAGTCCACAATCAGGGATAGCTGGTTGTCTTTAAAGTAAAAGCAGAGCCTGTGGCCACTTACATATTTCCAAGAAAGGGGTGCAATAAAACATTTTTCGGAAAATGAGTTCTTCACAAATGATTGAATTTTCTTAAAAGTACAAATAAATCCTTTGGGTAAGACTCATGAAGTCTTCGTTTGTAAATGAGTTTATCAGCTGTTTTCCTCTCCATAACCTCCTTCTTCTGCCCAAG
The DNA here is from genome assembly GCF_054644295.1 of Miniopterus natalensis. NCBI lineage: Eukaryota > Metazoa > Chordata > Mammalia > Chiroptera > Miniopteridae > Miniopterus > Miniopterus natalensis. The sequence goes on along the minus strand of NC_142090.1, from coordinate 52,735,370 downwards.
CACTCACGGCCTATACTCTTGGGGAAATAGGAGAAACTGTTGCAGAATGGGGAGTTTGTTGCTAAGAGTCTTGGAAGTTGTTATATCTGTTTCACAGTTTTGCCTAAGATGTTCAAAGTGAAACTGTGGCTGAGATCCATGTACCCTTTACGCTAGGAAATTTTTCTTCATGGCAACTTGAAAAATCAGTTGATTTCAGAGCTTAATTTTGTGTTTTAATGCCTATCAGACAAAAGTAAAATTGAGGATCGAAGTAGCAAGAACAGTGGGACAGATGAAATGTCTGTTGTAGTTACTCTCCTAAACTACTCAGCGTATGTTAAAAAAGCATGAAGAGTCATAACTTGAAAGTTATATATTTTACTTTAAATAGCTCTAATTCAGTTTTAGGACAATATATTTATAGGACATTCTCAGGTTTCATCCTAGAAAAATCAGTGATGATGGGAAGCAATTATTTGAATTTAAATATCAATTATTCTGCTCAAGTTTGGTTGTCTGCACCTTTTTTTACAGGGCCAACAGTTAAGACCAAAATCATTAACTGCAAACACAGAATACAGCTGTCGTGTGGAAATGGACCTAAGTTATTGTAACACCTCAGTTATAAACTCCCACTGACTACATGAGCCCCAGTGCATTCTGAGCTTTCACTTTGAAAGTCACGTGTCACAGACAATGGCTTTGGGAGTGTTACACACTTAGAGGTGCCAGGACCAAACCGATCCCCTGTTATGCTTCCCAACCTTGCTTGCTCTATAGTTTGCCTTAGCTCTTTACCTACACTTCCAGTTACATATGTGGTTCTTAATTCCAAATGCTTATAGGCAAAAACATAAAACTAATTAAGAAAGTCTATGATCAATAACAAAATAGTTTTTAGTGCACTTTTATTTATCACATATTCATTTGGATATTTTCAAAAGGGATATTATGTATTCTATGATGAACTCATATTTTCTTGTATTCCATTTTTAAGATTTGTGATTTGGTAGTAGACCTTAACATTTTTGGGGAGCTATTTTGAGAGTTCCAGTTTTTCTTTTTACAATATCGATACAGATTTTGTATTTAAAATATTTGCAAAAATTGAGTCTTTCTTGCTCTGGATTTTTTAGACAATAAAATTATCCAACTTAGATTATGAATATCTGAGTTTTCCCCTCAAATCTTTCCTCAAGTAGGACAAAAGGCTAAGATCCCTGTTCGCTCATAGAAAAATATTTTCTTCCATAGGATTTATGGATAGAATAGAATATATAGAAGGAATATAGTTCCTTCTGTCTTATTTCTTAGGTAATATCTTATTCAGAAAACATTATGGCAGGAATGTCTAAACTTCTATAAATAATAATAAGACATGACTAGAATTTACCCATCACTAATTGGTTTTGTTTCCCTGAAGGATCCACAGCTCCTTACGCAGGGGTTCCACATATGGGTTCAGGATGTCCATGAACCTTCTGAAAGTATTTTGTAATTATAACTGCTCTATAAAACATCCTTTAGTCTACAAATACTGCAAACTCCGACTTCTTCTTTATTTCATCTTAAATATTCCTAAATTGTCTTTGAGGCTGCAGTGACGCTTTCAGGAGGAGGTGGCTCTAACTTCTGAGGGTCTATAACGCTCACTATCAAGCAGCAATTCTGAAGCTCAAAGTCAATTGCCCGTCATCATGGGTTACAATTAATGTTTCAGCTTCGTGTTTAAGAGAAATTCATAGTACATTTATTTTTGTTTTCCCCTACTAAAATTAAATTCAAAGCTGATTTTTGCAAAAATAATGACCTTTGCATTGTTTATCTAATTTATTAATTAATCAAATAATTTACTGTTCCCCTCATTCCTAGAAAAGACACCTTTGATTGTTGGTTATCTATATAACTTTATTCTACTTTGGTGTATATAAATTACAAATATTTTTATTAAAAGAGTTGGTGAAAGAACATATTTTATTGAGCCCTGCCCCCCCAAAGACTAAGAACTTCTGGTTTTAGTTCATATAATAATACGAGCAAACAACAGAATAATAAACCCTAATAATGCTGTCAAAGGGACACACACAAAATCTGCTCAGTCACACTTAGCACCCTGGAACTCACTGGTTTTCCTTTTCTCTTGCAGAAAGAATGTGCTAATTTCATCAAGGTGCTTAAGGCTTATAATCAGACTCACTTGTACGCCTGCGGAACGGGAGCTTTTCATCCAATTTGCACCTACGTTGAAATTGGACAGCATCCTGAGGTAAAGCTGGCTTTTAAAAAATAGCGCTTGTCCACGACCCCCTCCTGTCCAAATGCTTCATTACTGATTCCTCCAGCTCGTTTAGCTGCTGGTTCCTATTCAGTGAGACCTACTTCAAATTCAGATGCTGTTATTAATTTTAACCTGTGAAGGCAAAAACAATGAGGCCATCGCTCCACAATAGCTGTGGGCCAGGAGGGAGGCAGGGAAAGCCCTTACTTTCGCCCGATTGCAGAGGCAAGTCCATTTTGCATGCGCAGCAGATGTCAGCGGCTGAATGGGAGCTGTGTCCCCCCGTGTCTGTGTAAGGCGAGCTTTCCCCTCCGTCTCCATCCCCGGGCAGAAGTGTCTGCCACCCCAGTTGTTTTCTTCTGCTAGGGGTTTTAAGCGGATGCCATACATGTGCACAGTGATCTGCTCTCACGTTTGGCCTAAATTGTTGGCATGCCTGTTCTTGCTCAGCTAAGTGATCTTTTTATATTTTTGGCTGTTATTTGGGTGACATGGGGGAAAATGTTTTGTTAATGCGCCTATGACTCCTGAAAGATGTTTTAGTGAGGAGGTTAAAATTAGGTAAATTTAAGTAAAGAGTGAAATTAGGGGAATATTTAAAGGGACAATGACTAATATTCAAAGCAGTTTCATGAATTGGGCTTACCAGTAGCCTTTAATTGTAAGCCCTTTTATAATTGCTGGCTCAGATTCCTAAGAATAAAAGTGTTTATGCAGTGAGAAAATCATTTGTGACAGAATTTTCTTCCAATTTGGAATTCAGAAATACTCAACAAATGAAGGCTTTGTTCCCAGAATATTTCTGGAATCCTAAAGATAAAATATAATTTACATGTTAGCCACTTCTTTATAACTTAAACTCCAGGTTCTCTAAATTTTCTTAAGATGTCCTGAAGTGTTGCAAATGTGTTCTTTCAACCCAAAGGCTTAGAAATCAACAGTGCTGTACCTTTTTTTGTATGAGACACCTTAGAAATGATGTGGTTTCTAGACTAAGCACAATTATTATTACTTTACCCATGAGCTGGGAAGATTAAAGTACTTTCCTCAGGTCCCACCAGTTTAGGCAGTTGCCCCTCTGGAGCCTGTTTCCCCACCACATCCTTTCTCTTCCTTACAAGCACGTGTACAGCACTTGTGACATACTCAAGAGTTTTAAGTAAAAAAAAAAAAAAAATTAAGGAAAGGTAGTTTTACGTACATTGCTTGTTTGATGTTGGTGAAATTAGGAACGATTTCCTGCATATGGTACTGGAGACTCTGTACATCTAACTTTTTAGCACCTTCTGGATAAATCTCTCTCTCTTTGCCTTCTTGTCAGCCATTTCCTAGAGTCAGGTGCCCTGGACAATGGGCATGGGGTGATCGTCCATGTCTAGAGCTATTCTGGAGATGGTTCCAGAGAATTCCCTAATATTATATTGTACTTTTGCGTCTGCCAGGCATCATGCCATCAGAGCAATGGAGTCAAGAGAGCTGAGCTCCCAACACAGGTTAGTGGAAAAGACATGGGCTTTGGTGTCACATCTGGCTTTGATCTTGTTCTACAGCTTACTAGCTGTGGAGCACTGGAAAAGTTACTTAACCTCCCTGAGACTCTGTCTCACATGATGTAAAACAAAACTGAACAAATCCGCTTTGAATCTCAGCATTCATGTATTTTAAGTGGGAGTTTGACTCCTTACCTCCAACTGCCTTCCAACCCTCCTAGCCACCCACTGACATTTTTGCTATAGAAACTCAAGGAGTTTCTAATCCCATCATTGTTAAAAGGGTGTCCTCTGACCTCAGACTGCAGGGCTTTTGTCCAACCTCCATTCAATACTAGGTGCTTGAAATGGAGCAAGCTACTTATTTTCTCTGTGTCTCTGTTTCTAATCTAGAAAGTGACTGAGAATGGCCTGTACCTCATCCAGTTGTTATGTGACTTTAATGGGTAGTAGGTACTGAAAATGTCAGGTATCATTTTGAAAATATAAATTTGCATCTCAGGGCTGAAATCCATTGCTCTCTTTCATGTTAGTAATTAAGTATCACTTTGCCTCTTAAATGTACTTTACTTCATCAGAGGTTGAGAATTATGGCACTGGGTTCTCATTGCTGCCAGGTGATACCACACTTGTCTCATCTTCTTATATTTTTAAATTTGAAGCTAAGGTAACCTTAATGGCCTTAAATTAAAATACCATATATTGTTCCTGTACTTTTATCACTTTTCCAAAAATGCCCATTTTGTTTTCTTTTTGAAGTTGCTACTCAGTAGAGTTCACAGCCTATTCCTTCTCAAGTCATCAATTAAATTACTCACAGCTGACTTATGGGCCGATGGGGGAACGAAAGGTACAGGTTCTGGAGTCAGGCCATTTACTTAGGACAATAGATGAGGCCATTGCTTCGACTAAAAAAAAATAAAGATCCCATACAATCTCCTTTGATGTGGGATATTGGGGTGCAAGTATTTTTCTGAAATTCTGAAGCTCAGAACCTTTGAGAGAGGTCTTCTTTTAGAAGCTCCATGATCTTGATTTGTACGGCAACTATATATCGGGAAATACTGTTGCAGACTGTTTAGGAGGTCAGTGAGAAGATGATTATGCAGTTACCTAGGGGATTTGAAGCAGTCTAGACAGTCTATCTAGGAAATTCTGGAAAAGAAATTATCAAGATAGTTTGTCTAGATGACGTAAAATTTAATTTTCAGTGCTTAAGCTTCCTTAAGAGAAAATCTGTTTTAAATCGATCTCTACTGGTACTTATAATATTGTCCTTGGATTTAAACAGTTATGCTGTTTGTGGAGTCTGATAAAAGAGACAATGTGTGCTTCATACAGTTAGTAAAAGAGTGAAGGTAACAAAAGATTGGAAGAGTAAGAAATAAAGTAGCTATGAGACAGAGAACAGGATTTTTAGATTAGAGTTCATGAGCTTTCATGAAGTTTGAATTTAGTAACTTTTATTTATGAGGATAGTTTTTCAGGTAAGAACAGGACACTTCTTTGCCCTAGATTCTAGTTTAGAAGTAACATGTATACTTTGCTGTTACCTGCCCCACACTACATAAAATAATGAAATAGTTCCCTTTATACTCTATCCAGCCCTTAATACTATAATTTTATCATCTTTAAAAAAAGACATTTTGCTTTTTATCATGACTTTCATGGACATTCTACATTCAGTTTTGTCTTTGCAGTGTTCTTCCTTTAAAATAACTCCTTGTTTTACATTGAGTTCCCAGGATTGTTGAAACCCATTGTTAGAAAATGACATGATGGGCTTACTATTCCAGATGGCCAGTGGCCACTGAAATAAAGACATCACTTTTGCAGTAAATCAATCCTCCCTTTATCATTTAAGGGCTTCAGATCTTATTGGAGGAAATTAATAATTCCTTTTAAAAATGATAAACAGATTGCAAAATATCTTCCTTATTTACTCTCTAGTTAAACAGGCTTTACTTGACTCTTCTAGCATTTTAATAGCAATATTTACACTCCTGAAAACTGTATTTCTAAACTTACTCTTGCTGTATAGTGAATGCCTTCTGACCACACACAGTATGTCATTGATTGCTGTATTAAAGAGATTTTCTTTTTCCTGTAGTACATTTTGGAATTGGTATACATATTAATTAACTCCAGTTCTCTAAGATGTGTGTCAATCAATTCTTGGGTATCTGCCAATAGCACTTGACACTGCAGATAACTGCCAGCAAGGTCACATACTTCATACACATGTATGTGTTTATCATAAAAATGCATGCAGAGTTCATGGGAAGAATGATTCAGAGCTAGAGTATACATGAGTTTTATGTTTAAGCTGTTAGCATCCATGCCACTCAAATGAAAAATGTAAGTCATCCTTAAGAGACAGAATATTCCCAAATTGCTTATGGTATATGTTATTTCCCCTTCAAACTTACATCTGTTAAGAAATTGTTCGGATTTAGGACAAGTGTAGCTTTTCAAAGTAGTCTCTGGATGTTTCCTCAAATTCCAAATGAGCTTCTTCTATGTCCTGAGCAGGAAATCTAAGGAAAGATGGACCCAGATGAAAGCTGGAAAATATTAACTTCATAAATACTCTCATAATGTCATGATCTCAATTTATGATAGAACCAAAGGGATATTAAGAAAGGCAGTGAAGCTTAATGGCTATCTGTAAGGTCATTTCTACAATGACAACCAATATATCTAGATATAAAATACAATGTTTTGTCAGGATCTCCCCTTCTACCAAGAATAAGGGTTTGCATTAATGCAAAACTTTGAATCAATGCTTTTAGTAACAGTCCCAATGACCTAAGTGCTAATTAATTAGTAGTTAGTGCTCTGTTGACTAATTTGTACATTTAATCTAATCTCTTCTAATTTGAATTAACTTTCATTATTTTATATCATTTAGTCCAATGGACACAATTTTATTTTATTTCTATGAGGAAATACTAAAACAGAGAAGTGTAGACATCTTGATAAAACAATGAGGAGTTTGTGTTGGGTAGGTGACGTCTTTCCATCTTTCTTAGATCATACACTGGGGTCTATATTTACTTTCTAGTAGGCCAGTCTAGGTGGGAAAAGTCAGGATTTCTTGATGAGTTTTTCTCTGCTGCTCATTATTTACCCCAGAAGCAGTGGTCCCCTCATTTGCATGACCAACCTGAGTCAAATGTGGGCAGAGCAAATCCATAACGGTTTCTAGGATTTTTTCTTATCTTTCAGTACTTGATCATGTTGGAAGGTGGACCTGTACAGGTTACTGTGCTTAATAAACTTGTTTTCCCTGAATACTTGATACATAAACACCATAGTTATAATATTAATATCCTTTAAGCCTCTACCACTTATTAGGTTCAATTGGGAAAAAAAAAAAAATTTCTCACAGTATTTATCCCTAAGGACAATTAAAGATAAAAATAGATATGATCACATTCAGTTCTTACCTTGTAAGATATTTAGTTTCATTTTAGCAGATCTGGTTTACCTATGGCCAGGAAAATTATTTGGACAACACTAAACAGTTTTCTAAAGGACATATTGGTATAATGATGTCATTATTAATTACTTATTAAAATTATTTTATGTATGGTACTCAGTTTCTGACTAGCATCTTTATTTACAACAGATCAATATAGACATAAAGACTAAATCATATATAGCCATTAGCCAATGTATTTTTTCTATTTCTCATGAGCTGCTATAGGTAGATCAAAGACCTTACATTTCCTGGAGCTAGCCTCCCAACTTACTGTTTTTCTTACTGTTCCCATTTTGATTTCTCAGTACTCATTTTCCCCATATAATCTATCTTAAGAGGAAATTTCTATCCATAAATAGGAAAACTTTAATTTCTTTTTGTCAATATTGCATTTTACAAGAAACACAAATCCTCACTGCCTGCTCACCTGCTTGGTCCCCTTATTCTTTTCATTTGCCCATCTTTCATCATTACCCTTCTTTGCTCTTGAACTCTAGTTCTATGTTTTCTTTCCTTTATCTCTTTGTCTCCTTGCCTAAATTATTTCCTGTGTCTCCTTGCCTAAATTATTTCCTGTGTACCCAAAGCTTAAGATAGTGGAAGTACAGCTTGGAGGTAAGAAGTTGGAAGATGCTCGTTTGGTATATAAGAAAGATCAGAAAAATAACAGAATACTTAGGCTGAATTTCCATAAGTCAGGACACATTTGCCTCCTCTTGCAATGCGTTTCAAATGGGCATCAGCAAGTTATTTTGCAGATTTGTTTTAAACCACTATGGTTCACTTTGATGAGAATCTGAAAAAAATATATAATACTTTCTAAATTATTTGGATAACTACCTCCTAATCATGTAAAATCTGAAGACTTTAGTGTCCTTATTTGCTGAAGCTTATGATCACGTGAGTGCCAAGAACACTCCTTTAATTTTTGGGGGGTTAATGAGAAAGAAACAAAGGTTGACTAGATACTCAAATGCTGTCGCCCTGCCAAGTAAAGGCCAAAGTAAGGTCAGAGTGGGCTGTATGAAGTAAGATTTTGCTGTGGTTTATGTAGAGAAAAGTGGTTAGGGAATGAAATCATCCCAGAGCACAGAGAAGGGTAGAATTGCCAGCCCTCAAATTTGTAGCTTCTGGTCACTAGAACCATGTTAACATGCAAGAAAGTGTTTGCTTTTCAGGATAGGCAACAATATCGCTGTCACATTGTATTACTATTGCTAACTGTAATTGTATATGTTTTCCAGTTTTGTTGGTACTTAATTGTACCAACAATTGTACCAACCATGAAGTACATAAACTTAGATTTATAATTCTACATATTTAGTTACTATTACAAAATATACAATGTAAGGTAACTGACAGCAGACTAAGAAGAAACCTTGTGTTGCTGTTTAAGCAGATGGCGTCACCTGTTCCTTATGACACTCCCCTAGTCCTAGCAATTTTCAACCTTTTTCATCTCATGGCACATATACACTAACTACTAAAATTCTGTGGCACACCAAAAAATATATATTTTTTGCAGCTCTGACAAAAAATTGATATAATTTGATTCATTCAAACTGAATGTCTGTTGTATTGGTTGTCATTTTTTAATTTGACAATCTAAGGGAAAAGAGGTCAGTGTTCCCGACTAAATAGTCAGGTATTGCATGTTTTAAAACTTATTGTGGCACACTGGTTGAAAATCACTGCCCTAGTGTAATAGCCTCTAGTCTAGGGCACCCCATGACTCTCAGCTGCTCCAGGCTTCACACATGTGATTTGTGTGGTTTTAATACTGTTCTTTCCCCACCTGAGAATGTCTCATGTGCTTAGAGCACATCAATTATTATCTTCTAAAACTAGAACCCACTAACCTGAGGTTTGAAAAAATAGAACACATATTTTATAATGAAAACATTGTGTGATTTATAAAAATGGGTCAAGAAGCTCTCTTAAGGCAGGTAAATAGAAGAGCTTGTTTTAATAGTCAAACACAGACATTCTTACCCTACATTAGCATCTTATATTCTACATTAAGGTTTTCTAGAATAGCTCTGTCTAATAGAAATATAATTCAAGTCACATGTATAACTTTAATTATTCTACTAGTCACATTAGAAAGAGTAAAAATAGGTGACTGAAACTAATTTTAGTAATATATTTAATTCAATATATCCAGAATATTACCATTTCAGTATATAATCAATATAAAATTGTTAATAACATTTACATTAAATATGTCATAGCTTTGGTTGTATCAGACTCTGGACTCTCCTCTTTGGATTCATGCAGATCTCATGAAAGCACTTGCACTTTTCACGTGGGAAGGATCTATCCTTACAAATCTTGAACAGTTTTGTACTATATTGGAAATTTAGAGTGTACTTTACACTTATAGCTCAATTCAATGAAGTCTAGCTACATTTCAGGTGCTCAATAACTTCATGTGGCCAGTGGCTACTATATGGGACCAGCTCGGTTGTAGAAGGTAAGGCAAAGATAGGATGCAGGATGACACATTCTTGTCTACATTGGCTGTGCAAGAAATTTAATACCTCATCATTGAAATCAAATATTGTTTCTTATGATACTATCACGTAAACTGTTTTATATTTACCCATTAAAACATTGTCAGACCAACTTAATGAGTTCCAGCCATTAGAATTAATTGAAGAGTAGCCCAAGGAGTCCTCCCTGTTGCACAAGTGAACTTCAGGAGGGTGGAGGGGAGCAAAACATCGTTTTACAATTGCACAGCCATTTTAACATGATGATAGCGTTTTGGATTCTTTTAGGGTAAAAGTTCCAAACATTATATGCTGTCTGGAGCTACTCACCAATGCATAAATATGTGGTGAAGGCTCTTATTTCCGAGGGAAAAGGGAAGAAATCACTATTGTTCTGGGATATTGAGAAAGGAACTATGTCATAGCTTTGGTTGTATCAGACTCTGGACTCTCCGCTTCGGATTCATACAGATCTCATGAAAATACTTGCACTTCTCGCGTGGGAAGGATCTATCCTTATAAATCTTGAACACTTTCACTGTGAGAGCCAACATATGCACTTGGCAAGCCATGAAGATATATGATTACATAAGTTGCTAAGGTGTATTTGTACAAGAGGAATGACAAAGAACAAAAAGAGAGATCACGGGATGCAAGGGGACAGGGGTCAGAGCAGTCAGTTGTAGCCGTGTCGAGGGGAGACTGGACCTCAGTATGCACGAGGGGTCAGTGTGGACACCATGAGAACCGAGGAGCAGGAATAGCAAAGGCCGGTGGCGAGAACCAGCATGACGCAGTGAGAGCAGCACTGAGGCGAAAAGAAAAGAGAGAATGACAAAGCAGGACCTTCTGGGAAAGAGGCGTTATTAAATAGGTTTGAGGGAGTACTAGGACACGTTGGAAGCACTTTTATCTAAGGTTCTCTAGATTTATAGCTACAATTCTGCTTAACTGCTACAATCAATGCCCAAGTCATATTGGAAGCAATTTGTATTCAGAGGAATGACTCGATAGAGATAAAATTGACTAGTAAAAAAATAGGAAGCATTTTTCCTAAGCAGGGTCCTAATAGTAATGTTGAGGAATAGAAATGCAAATGTCCACCCCATGTCACTCACATATACACAAATATCTAACTTCGACACAGGTGAAGACATCGGTAATAATAACAGTTATACTCCCAACAACTAATAGTTATTGAGCAATGAATATATGTACTATACTGCCTGTTTTGAATATATCACTTCAGTTAATCTTTACAAAATCTGATGAAGTAGGTACCTGGGTATCCCCATTTTACTGATGAGAAAATAAAGGTTTTCATGGGTATTTTGTAATGGGCCTAAGGCAAGCATGCTGTTTGGTGGTTTATGTCTGAGTCCAGAACTGGCTCCTTTAAAAGAAAGCACCAGCAGTGAAAGTTAAAAGGTAAAATCATTAATTCTGATTTAGGGGATTAAATCAGGGATTTTGTCATGTGTTTAGTTTGTATTTCAAAAATTCTTGCCTGGCCAGGCCTGGCTCAGCGGTTGAGTGTTGACCTAGGATCCAGGCAATGGGGGTTCAATTTCCTGTCAGGGCACATGCCCGGGTTGCGGGTTCAGTCCCCAGTCGGGGGCGTGCAGGAGGCAGCCGATCAATGACTCTCTCATCATTGATGTTTCTATCTCTCTCTCCCTCTCCTTTCCTCTCTCTGAAATCAATAATTTTTTTTTTTTTTTAATTCTTAATGTGTGCCTGGTTTGAACAAAGTGTTGAGTGCAAATAAGGAACACTCCATGAAGTGAACAAAAAAGCCAGTGGGAAAATGGTAAATATCATGCATACAATAGAGTGATTTTCAAAAAGCCAGTGGGGAAATGGTAAATATCGTGCATACAATAGAGTGATTTTCAAAAACAGAGGCTTGAAATTAGGATCAAGTTGATTTGGGGGAAGCTAGTTAAGAATTATACAAATTTTTAGGAAGAGACTACTTTTTTTTGCCACAATTGGTTTTAAAACATATTTTGGTGTAAATGTGGGGAAAAACGAATGGACATGTAGATACATCCATTTTGAGAGTATGGCAAATGATTATGTGCCATTATGAGAGCCTAGACTGATATTGAGTGAAAGATACTGAGTATAAATTAAAATTCATATAGGAAAACTACAAGTCAAAATAACATCCAAATATCCCAGGCCACTATTTCAAATACAACTGAGATGATGACACTGTTAAAACTCCTCAGTGGAAAAATGGTTTTCGAATTCTTTCGTGAAAATGAGAAACAAGCCTTGTAGTGTATTGTGGCTCAGGCACACTCAATTTTCACTTCATGAGTCTGCAAATAAGCTGAATTTATGTTGTGCATAAAACATTAAGCTATCATATGCAAAATTATGTGAATTTCTCACCCATATCGTATCACAGAAGTGTGGTTTCTCCAGGCTTGTAAATCTAGAGAAGGCTATTTTGTGTAATGCATATGTGAAAGCAATTTAAACACACTTTGTTTAAAAAATGTAAAATAGCAAACAAAAAATAGCTAAATAGATACACAGGGGTTGACAACAGTAGGTTTACAGTTGTAATTTGAATAAATAATACAATAATTAATTTAAAATAATACAAAAATAAACTTTGTTTTGTGGTCAAAACTGTAAACCTACTTTTGCCCACACCTGTACAGTACTTAAAGCGATTTTAATTGAAAAATTACCAAGCCATGCTATTATGTAATATTATTATTACATAATAACTTACACTTACTCTGTGAGTTTTTTATGAAAACATGCTTGATTTATCTCTTGTTATTCTGCCCAATTTGTCTCCTGCTAACTATTCCCCATCTTTTTTTCATTGTTTTTATTAATATTAATGACTATATTGTTGGCATAATTATTGGCCGTATCAATATTATAGCATTTGGTTATTACAACTTTGTGATGGCAGTGTTATCTTCATTTTTCAGTTTAGGAAACTAAGTTTCAGATAATTTTAACAGCTTACCTATCATCACACAACGAGTAAACTGTTATCATAATCTTTATAACATTTAGCATAAATGTCAATATTGTATCAATTATACCTCATTTGTATGATGTTGTACCGTGTGGGAATTTTTATTAATTTTTTATTGTGGTAAGAATACTTAACACAAGATCTACTCTCTTAACAACTTTTTAAGTATGTAATTCAGTATCATTATCCATAGGCATAGTGTCGTACAGCCGATCTCTAGAACTGTATTCGTCTTGCATAACTGCAACTGTGTGTTCCCATTAAGCAGCAGCTCCCCATTTCTCCCACCTCCCAGCCCTGGCAGCCACCATTCTACTCTTTCTGTGAGTTGACTATTTTAGAATTCTCATATAAGTGCAATAATGAAGCATTTGTCCTTCTATGACTAGCTTATTTTACTTAGCATAATATCTTTCAGGTTCATTACAGCATTATTCATAATAGTTAGGATATAGGAACTAAATGGCCATCATTGATGAGTGGATAGAGAAAATGTGGTCTATACACGCAATGGAATATTATTAAGCCTTAAAAATAAAGAAATCCTGCCATATGCAACAACATGTATTATGTGCTCATTAATATGCAGGTCTAAACTCTCTCAAACATTGAATTTCAAGTAAAATAAATTACAACTTGGATTATTATGAACCTTCTTTAAAGAAGCATTAAGTTCTTCATGCTGCGAATGTGACAGTGCCTATCAGCTTGGTAAAGTTTCATGCAGTGGCAAATTCATGGAGTTCTTTAAAAGGATATGATAATAATATTAATCATGGCCCAGCCGGGCTTGGCTCAGTGGTTGAGTGTCTACCTAGGATCCAGGCGATCAGGGTTCGATTCCCGGCCAGGGCACATGCCCGGGTTGCGGGCTGCAGCCAATCAATGACTCTCTCATCATTGATGTTTCTATCTCTCTCTCCCTCTCCTTTCCTCTCTCTGAAATCAATAAAGATATATTTAAATAATAATAATAATAATAATATTAATCATGGAGTCACGTTTCAGGAAAAGAAGTGCTGGGATACCTCATAGAAACAATTACTTTGTTTCTACTAATTTCCACTATATTTAATCTGGGCATTGAACAAAGATAAATCCCACCTACTCGTTTTTTTACTCAGACACAATCAAAAAAGCTGAAATTCATTTTTACCCCAAAGGGAAAATAAAAATCTATACCATTGATATAAATGTACTTGACATAGAGCTCTTAAAATATTTTTAAAAATTGATGAGATTTCCAAATTTCATTCAAAGTGAGTTTAGTTCTGAAACATGTCCTTTCAATTTTTCTTAATACTTTGATCATGTAATATTTCAAGAACACAGAAAAATCTGGGTACCAACATTTATATAGATAAAATTCTAAATCCTCTAATAACCAGAAAATACTTAATTTTATGTGGCATACAAATTATCAAATAACTAAAGATAAGCATGCTCTTTATTCCATTTTACTTAATGTAAATGGGCCTTATGAAGCTATCTCTGCCTATAAAGATATTGAAATACTAACACGTTTTGGGGGAAAAGTTTCATTTTTACTCAAATTTAACTTTGCATTTATGAGTCTTTAGAAATGTCAGCTAGAGCAAATATATTTGAATATATATATATATATATATATATATATATATATATATATGTATATGTGAAGGGATATCTTTTAATCATTGCCTAAAAAATTGAATGGCATAGCCTTCAATTTTAATTTAATACAATTATTTCTAGCATTGCATGTTTTGCTATTATACTTTAGTAATTTAAATTCATGCCTATGTAAGTGATGGAAAATTTGAAAATAGTACCTGAATACAGCTTTGAGACCTGTATATTTACATACTGCATTTCAAATTGTCAGATATCAGACCATACAGAATACTACTTTCCATTTTTATTTTATTTTTATTTTCCAATCTGCCATTTTAATTCAATTGTGCATCCTTGGCCACTGAAAGCAATCTCAGGAATTGCTGAGTGGTTAGAAAGGGAGTTTAATGGGATCTAAAATCAATTCACAGGCCTGTCACTGATTCATTGTGTGTGTGACTTTTGCTGCCACTGAAATGACATTAAACTGGCCTCCTCAACATAATTATACCTCAAGATTTCTCTAGTGACTTCAAAATACTTACCTAATACACACTATGCATATACACTTAAAAAATAGGTTACTGATTAAGAAGTACAAGACCAGCTTCTATGTTGATGAGTTTCCTCACTTGAGACCATCACAAAGCTTTACACAGAGGCTAAAAGTCTGGATCTTCCTAGTGTTGCTAATGCAGTTTTGTATATATGCCAGGGTTCAAGCTCCTTTTAAGTGCTTTTATCCTGGCAAACTTTTCTTCTTTTGATTTATATTTTGTTGGCATTTAATAGCCGTCTTACCTCATATACGAATTACTTAACCTGGAAAGGATGGATGTTTAGTGTCCCACATTTACTTGCCCTTAGCTGGCCTAAATTTTGGAGGCAAATATAAGATTTGCAGGGTGAAATAACTATTCTTTGTATTAGATCATGCTAGATAGCAAGCCTAGTACTACTTTGATACTACATCAAATTTTTGCTGATAGCAATATAGAATTGTTTTTAATTCATGCTAAAATTGCACAGTATCGTAAATATATGCAAGAAGCATCTTTCTAGAAGGTGTAATAACTTATCTGACAGGGGGATGGGAATAGATTGTATAACTGATAAGCATAATATTACCTTTTTTACCATGCAAAATCTAAAAAATTAGAAGTGAATGGAAGCACCCTAGTTTATAAAGTGCATCACAGGCAATCAGTCATTTCTAGTCTCGTGATTAATATCAACTTCAGGTGAAATAAAAATAAACAAGATGAAATGTTGCATTTGCCATATGAATGACAAAAATTTTAATCCTATTCACTTTTTCTATCTTGCACTTATTAAAGTCTGAAATATTCAGTAATCTGCTAAGACTTATTTTTCAACTATACTGCTAAGAAAAATATTTTGATTTAGAACATTGTAAAAGAAAAAATTAAGTTGGAAAATGTTATATATTCATAAATACTTAAGCACAATACTACACTGAACACAAATCTCAGCAATGCTGATATATTATTTTTTTAAATTATATGCCCAAAGTTAAACTGTAACCACAATTCTGTGACCACAATTTTCATAAAATTCTTGTTCAAAAAATGTTTATGTTTAAAAAAATACTATAGCTTACAGTGACTATGCAGCTCCTCTAACTCCTAGTCTTCATTTTATAATATAGGAAATTTAAACTCAGATTGGCTAAATAGTATTCTCAAATTCCATGACTACCTATTGGTAAAAGCAGAACTTAAATTGAGTCTCCTGAGAGTGAATTCAGAGTCCTTTCTGTTATACCATATTGCCTTCACTTTCACTGCCAAATATGTAAAAGCATATGGAAGTCACAATTCTCCATGCACTTAAGGTGTTTATAAGCTTTCTATTCAAAATTAAAATAAAATAAGTAACATTAGACAATTATTTTTAAAAGATGGTTGTCATTTACTTTTTTTCTCCATGCATTCATGGTCTAATTATAAATTATATCATTTAATTTCTGGGAAAAGTTTTATAATTTTTTTCACAAATGTAATATTTATCTATTGTGATCAAGTCAATTATCTCTTCAAAACAGACACAAATTGAATGTGGTTTCAATACTTTACATTATTTTCTTTTATTTCATATAAAAGTAGCTGGATTTAAGATGATTTCTATTGAAGCAATCAACACATATCAAATATTATCAAAGAAAATAATTGAAAACATTAGGAAAGCAACTTGAACACAAGAATCATGCAAAATTTCACCCACACACCTTTGAGTACAATGGACAGGGATGACTGAATGCTTCTTTGATCTCTTTCGGATAACATGAAAGAGTGAAAGGGAAAAAGGCAACATCTGTTAGAAAAAAGGTTTAATGAACAGGGTGAATTCTAGTGGAGTGTTGACATGGAGCATGAGGAAAGAAAAAGATAAATTTCAAAACAAAGTTATTAATAGCCACAGACATCAATAGGTACAAAGAGATAATATCTGCTGTAGCAAAAAAGGTAATGAATGCAATTTAATTTATATTTAAAGTATTTATAATTCCTGTAGTAGTTCTCAACAAATGTGTTCAATAGGAAATATTTATACATAATCTGTATATATGTATACAATCTCTGTATGTAAAACTATATATAATATATGTGGTGTGTTTAAATCCAGAGTGGATGGCAACATCTTAGAAAAATTATCAGGGCGTAATATAAGAAATGTGTTAATTTAGACTGCCTGAACATATAGTTGTAAATATAGGCTTTAGTCTATTTTCCATTTAAGGAAATAAATATTTATTGTGGGCAAATGATTGTTTTGAAATGGATCAGTTCTATATACAGATGGAATTTGCCTGGGCATTGTCCATCATTCAACTATTGCAAATATCCAAAGCAAACACATTTTCATCTGTACTTTATACATTTGGGAGACTTTCGGGTTTGTGAGTTTTTGTATCCCAAAGGATGGGGCTGTTGGTGGTGGTGGTTTTGTTTTTAGAATCGATACCATATTATTATAAGTATAAATTTCGCTATAATGTAACAGTGTTTTCTAGGATTCTGAATACTATAGCAGCTGTTCCAGACTTTATGTCTGGTAGATAACATGCGCATGTGTGACGTTTTTTGTGACCAGCCCATCATTGTAGACATAGAATGCTCTGGAATACACATGGGGATAGTAATGACATTAGAGCCTTAACCTTGAAAATTAATAGCAGAGGAGTCTTGATCTTGAATTGGCCATAATTTCTTTTAAAATATAATTAAAAAATAAAACCTTTGAAAATGTACATACTTTAAATTTAGGAAAGTGAGCCATGTTTAAGGTCAAAGAGAGTGAATCGAGGGCAAAAAAATGGCAAGAAGCCACGATCTTAGATGTAAGGGAAGCTGTTTGCCTCGGAGATAATGCCTGTATGTAACAGATGCTTTTGCTGGACACTAGACCAGAGGTGTGAAGGTCACCCAGACATATGGTTACACTTGATAAAATAATATTCTTAACTCACATCCCACTCCACCCCCCTTCCTCACTACCACCACTTGTCCTTTCAGTCTGGTTTCCACACTGAAGTCAGAGCTATCTTCCCAGAAAACAAATGGTAGCCTATCCTCTGGACACTCTCTTGCTTCCCTTTAATCCTAGCAATTAGGGAAATCTGCTTTCTGGTCTTGGGCCACTCTCCCCTTACCCACTCTTGACTCTCTGAAGTTCCCTTTCCTCTTTCAGCCCCTTTTCATTCCGAGTCTCTCTTCTCCTAGGCCTTTACACTTACTGTTTCTCTTTCCTGGACTCATCTTCCTTCACATACTTGCTTTAGTAAATCCATCTCATCCCTCTGATCTCAACTTTAGCATTACTTCCTTAGAGCAAGTTTCCCCAACTTCTCTTGACTGTAGGTAATACTGTTATATATACTCTCATAGCAACGCGAATCCTGAGGAGGCAGTTTAGTAAATAGAAACATATATTGTGATAAGTCCTATAACAGGGATTAGAGGATTGTCTAATACATGTATTTGCAGGTAGGATTCATGGTATGAACTCTGAAATGTTGAGGATCATTTCTTCATCTCCCAAGAGTTCATTATTCTAGTGTGTGTCCGGTGCAGAAAGCCATAAGGTGCAAATTAGAATGAGAACATGAGCTTAAAACCCCCAGCCAGTTTAAACACACAGAGAAATAATAGTAAACAGTCTCTTTAAAAGTTTGTAGATACTCATTTTTCAGTACAAGCTGTTTTATACATTTGACATGTATCACCACTTTCATGTCAGGGATAAGCCATACTGATTAAGGTACAACTATGCTGAAATTTTAACACTTTTGTTGTTGATGATGATGATAAAATTGCTTTATCTCTCACATGCATATGGCTTAAGTAGAGACCAGATTTAAGTAGAGAACAGAACAATAGCACCTGCATAGACCTGCAAATGAAAGTTACTCTGCTGTTAGGGCCCTTATGTCGTGAGTCAGGAAAGAGATCGTTGGATGATATACATAACCCAGCTTGATGGAAGGAAGGAAAAAAGGAAGGAATGGGAAAGAAGGGAAGGAGAGAAGGTGAAAAGGAAAGGAGAGAAGGAATTAAGAAAGAAATGTGCTGCAAAGTCCATTTTGATAAAACAGATTGGGCTAACAATGAATGGATTGCTTACTAATAGTAATAAAAATAACATGTCTATTAATTTTTATTTGGGGCCCTTTGTTCAACATAGATTAGAAATTCTTTGTAGACTTTAATAATCTGAATCAAGTATGATACTTAAAGATTCTTTGAATGCTCTCACTCATAATGTAACATTTACATTAAAATCTGCATTTCACTCCCGAAGACTAAAACACAGGAAGCAATAAATATAATGAGCCATGTTCAGCAGCAGCTTCTTCCTGACAGCGCAGGGAAGTGGGAGTTTTAAGGTGAGGGGGCAGAGGAGACAAGTAGAAGTCAGAGGCAGAAATATGTGCACGCGAACATTCAAATGATAATAACTGCAGGTAGTATTACAAAAACACTGTGCTCCATTGTTTGAGTTTCGAATTAAAGCTCTCTGAGGATAAAGGCAAATTTTATTTTGGTACAAGAATCGCCTTTCATCTTCCCCCTTCAGGATTTAATTGGCAGGAGATGACACAACCTGCTTAACAATCAGGTATTTCAGAGGTTGAGCAATTTGACAGGGAGCAAGTTTCCTTGACTCTCTTTAAATGCCTTTTTCCTCTTTGTGAACAGCATTCACTTGGCATGTGTAAAACACTGATTCACTAATGCTGTCAGAGAATAGACGGCGGGCTGACTAGAATTCAAACTTTAGAAGTTAGCAGAGTGTACAGAGTTATGTAAAATTGCAACCTGCATGTTTATCTATTGGGGGGAAATGATATTATAATATTATGGCATTTAATTTTGTTCAGAACCTACTGATTTAGATTCTAGATAAAGCATCTTAGAATTCTACAATGCTTGGCAGGTTAGAAAAAGAAAATTATCATCAAAATCACTGCTTGCTTTTGGACAGACTGAAAATACTGTCAGGCTCATTTGAGTTACTAAAAAATTAATCAATTTCTGGATATTCATTGTAAGGAAAAAAATGGATATTGCCTAAATCGTGAGTCAAAGTAAATCAGTTTTCTCCAAGACTGGTCCAGTTCTTAGAAGCTACTTTGAATTAACCACAGTGTTAGCTAGGTTAAGATTTAATTATATCATTTTACTTCAAAGGGATATCGTGATCAAATATGTTTAACCTAGTAAAACACTCTGCTGAATAAGTTCTGAATTGTGACAATAAATACTTCTCATTCTATGTCTCCCTCCACCTCCCTAATCTAGCATACCATGTGATAAAGTGTATTCTTTTAGTTCAGAGTATTTCTCTTCAGGTTACATATGAAATATACAGTATTCCGTGGGAAAGCATTTTCTTTTTACCTATCTACACCATTTTCTATAACACGGTGTCTGATATATTTTAGACACTTGATATTTATTAATTCAAGTAAACAAATACACTAGCATCAGTTATTACAACTTTAAAAGTATTGATTTTAGATAGTCTTATTTGTAATAGAACAAATTCACTTAGTTAAAAGCATGCATTTGATTCCACTGTGACTCATTTTCTTCTAGGTAGATGCTTAAATGCCATTTTTCTTTGCTTCTTCAGCTCTGTGTGTGTATCTCCTTTCCTTTGCATTTGGGCTGAATCCTTCCTCCTCGCAGAAAAAACATGCTATTTCCATTTTTTAGGCTCTTCCTGCACATATTTAGGCAAATCATCTGCAGATCTTGTGTTACCTACCCATTTTTTACCGAGCAAACATTAAAGAATTCACATTTTAGAAATGGAAAGGGGAACTTCTCATGATTTAGCAGTATCGATTGTCAATTTTCTAGATATTTATTAAACACACGTGTTGATCGTTCCCTGTGAGATACTTAAACTGACTTGCCTAGTCCTTGAACTTCCACAATTTTATTTATAAAGTTTTTACCAACTTCTTTCCAATCAAACTTCAAATCTGAGAACTACGTGCACTGACGGTAAGCCGCAATTTAAAAATAGAAGTGATATTTAATGTTTGAATTATTTTGTTCGTCAGAGAAGATATAGGATCAAACTTCACAATTTTCCAAAATTTCCCAAAAACAATTTCTCTGATTTATATTCTTTTATAAGACTAATCTAACTTAAAATCTTTTGTTATAATAATAATGAGATTTTCAAATGTATTGTCCTAAATGAAGTTTTTAAGTGCCTTACTTACTTTGTCTCTATATATCTGTTAAAAATTTAAAAATCAATTTTGCATCATCAGTACATTGCATAACCTTTCACATTTATGGCTGCATAATTATGAAGGAAGCACTCAATTTGTAAAATCCAACTTAAAATGAATGTATCATGAGAAATTCTAATAACTACTTTGAAAAATGACTAGATTATTATTAGGTATTTTATTTCAGTCAAGTAATTGAAGGTTACAGACTGTCACATGGTTATCTTCAAGCCTGTAATTGCACTAATATCACAGTGACTTTAACATTATGTATTTCTCATCTATAAAATAATAATATTTGCAGCATATTTGTCAAAATATTAATACCTGACAAGCTTTATAGACTTGTACCTATGAAATTAAAAATACTCTTGTTGAAGACTTTACCACCAATAAAGACTTGCTTTATTTTTAAAATGGCTAAGTCTGTACCAGTTATAGTAATGGCAATATGTATAACGTATGTTCTTCTGCAAATGGAGTAGCAAACGAATACTGAGATCGTGAGAATTCTGTTCCTATTTAAGGGGAAGAATTTCATCCTGCTCTGAAAACATGCTGCAAAGCAGGGCGTGAGATGTGTGTTTACATATCATTTTTCCCCAATGGCATTTTTTTTTCCTAACAGCTCTAAATTGACTCATCATTGGGTCTTAGAAGGAGCTTTACTTCAATGACTTTTTCACTCAGTATAAGCCCAAAACATTAAGCAAATAACTTTGCTTTTTTGAAGTAACAAAACCCCCCTCCCACTGTTTCAAATGTTGAAAAAATTGTACCAATAAAGAATATTCAACCCAGCCGAGGTGGCTCAGTGGACCTAGGATCCAGGGGATTGCTGTTGATTCCTGGTCAGGGTACATGCCCCAGTTGGGGGCTCGATTCCCAGCAGGGGGCATGCAGGAGGCAGCCGGTCAATGACTCTCATCATTAATGTTTCTCTCTCTCTCTCCCTCTCCTTTTCTCTCTCGGAAATTAATTAAAAAAAATATTTTTAGAAAAAGAATATTCAGGGCAACAACAGCCTCCTAAACTAGTGAAACAATAATTATATTATTTATTTTTAAAATAATTATATTATTTGTTTTTTAATTCTCAAACTAATATTGCATATTGTGGTGGTTTCATTTAGTTGGGCAGGAAGTTGGGAAAAATAATTAGGATCATGCATTTCACACCATTTTTTAAAATATGTCAAATTTGATAGTCAAAGAGAAATAAAATATTCTAATATTTTTAAATAGATGTGAAAATGTATTCATAATCAGCATGCAACACACACAGAAAGCCACTTGTGTCACATTATGATAGCGGTAAATAAAACTGAGCTATATAAGACAGGAATCTTACCCTCACTCCCAATTAGAGACCTAAAGCTGTCATAATCAACAAACATTTTCTTTTTTTAAATTTGTCTTTTAAATCAGAGTGATAAAACATAGGTTGTTATTTTCTTATGCTATATTATTCAATTTGTCATGACTTCCCAAAGCTTTGTTTACATTTTAGTTATATATTGAATGCCTTATTAAATAATTATCTCATTTCACTCACGTTAAATTTTTTAAAACATCTATTAATGAATAATTAGAGAAATATTGCTAATTTAATAAGTGTTCAAAAATCAGTTATTCTGGTTATGTTATTATTTCAGCCAAACAAAAATAACAGAAAATAAATCAGATTGCATATTTAAAAAAAGGAAAAATGCTACATGATGATGATGTTGAGGGCCAGTGTATTATCTCCTTTCTTGACTTTAGCTGCTATTGATGTCATCTATATGTAAGTTCTATTAATTTTAAAATTACATCAATTTTATTAATAAAAATAATTGGGTTCAACTGAATTTTGTGAGTTGTATTTAACGCATTTATTATACATTTCTGATTTTTACACTCAGACACCATTAAACATTTTATATCATACTGAAATCTGTTAGTGTTCTCCGAAGACATCCCACTTCATCAAAAAAAGAAAAAGAAAAAGAAATAGCAGTGGTCTAAAATAATTTCTCAATGAATATAAATGACAAAATTTTGTTCTTATAGAATGTGATCATATAAATGATAGTAAAAATCTTATACCAGAAATGTTGGAGGAGAAAATGTCACTCTTTGTTTTATTTTGTTTGTTTTTAGTTTGTTAATGTGGTGATACTGATTCAATTGATTTTCAGTTTTAAGCGATAAAACAACCTCACATTTCAGGGCTAAACTCAACTTGGGCTATGATGGCCTTTTTAAATATTGCTGGACTCTATTTGCTAATAATAAAGTGGTAATGCTTGGGGGAATATGAGAATGTAGTTTTCTTAATTTTTGTAATGCCTGTCTAATTGGAGATCAGGATGATGATGATGTTATAAAAGGAGTGAGGAAGCTTTCCTCTTCTAATTTCTAGAATTATTGGTGTATAACTGAGATTACTTATACTTGAAATGCCTGGTAGAATTCACCAGGGAAGCTTCTGAGCCTCAATTTTTGTGTGGGTACATTTTAAACTATGACTTTTATTTCTTCAAAACCAATATGGCTTTTCACACCATCTGTTTTATCTTGAGTAAGCTTTTTTAGCCTTTGGCGTTCAAGGAACAAACTCACTTCACTTGTTATCAAATTTATTGTCATTATATTTTCCGTAATAATTCCTTGTTGCCTTTCTATTATCTATAGGACATGTAATGGTGTTCTTTCACTCTTAATATTGGTGATCTGTGTCTTCTCTCTTTTATTTTCCTAACCAATGTATCTAGAAGTGTTATTGATCATTTAAAAAATGATCAGCGTTTGGTTTCATTGATTTTCTATTTTGTCATTATTTTTATTTTATTAATTTCAGCTTTTGTCTTTATTTTTTCTTCTTTATACTTTAGGTTTAATTTACTCTTCTCTAGTTTCTTAAGGTAGAATTTCAGATAATTGGTTTGAGATCTTTCTCTCTTCCCCTGTAAGCATGCATTGTTTTCCTCTAAGCACTACTTTTACTGCATTCTATAAATTATGATGTATTGATTTTAACTTTTACTCTCTTCAAAATATTTTCTAATTTTCCTTGCAGTTTCTTCTATTTCATGGTTTATTAGAATTTTAAAAATGCGTTTTTAAATTTTACTGGTGTTTTTCAGTGATTGATTTCCAGTTTAATGTATTTGTGGTCAGACACCATATTTTGTATCATTTCAATCTTTTTAAATTTGTTGGAACTGGTTTTATGGCCCAGAATGTGGTTTATTTTGGTGGCTGTTCCACATGGCCTTGAAAAGAAAGTGTACACCCCTGTGCTCACTGCAGCATTATTCACAGTGGCCGAGACATGGAAATAACGAGTGTCCTGCGATAGAGCGCTGGATAAACGTATTTTCAACAAATAGTTTTTGGTGCTCATTTTATAATGTTAGCAAAATTATAGATTTACAGATAAGAGATCAATTTCTGCCCTTAGAACTGCATGGGCATTTGGTAAGTAAATAACATGTAACATGAAACAACCACCTGTTATCATATAGTTACCTATAATGTACCATAGACGTCCTGATTCTGGAATATACAATGTTGCCTAAGAGCATTTGAGCTACTTCCAAAGAAGACCAAGACATGAATAGGATTGTTTCAGAAAATGGATGAGCACTGCAAGGCACAGAGGAGCAAGAGTAAAATAAAATGCAAAGGCATAGAGGCAAGCCGACCATAGTGAAAGAATATAATCCAGGGCAACAGGTTTTCACGAGCAAAGGTCAGTGGGAAAGAAGTGCTCAGGAAAGGCTGCAAGGGAATAGTAACAATAACAATAAAACAAGCATCAACTACAAATTTTGAGTAACTCCTGAACACTTTCTAACATAACTTCTGTTTTATCCCCACATCTCTCTCCACTTAGCTGTCCTCTCAGGGAAGCTTTCTATAGCGAGGTCCTTCCCTTTCCCCACCTATATTAAATAGCCATCCTGCTATTCACATGATATTGTCTTTTAGAAATACTATACATTAATATTGAATAAATGTTGTATAAGTATTTGTTTAATGTCTGTCTTCTCTACAAAACTCTAAGTGCCAGAGGACTGATACTGTGCCTGTTTTGTTTAGCTTTGCAATCCCAGCTCCTGGCAAGAGGTACGATCATGAAAAATACTGTAGAAATTAATTATTACATATTCAAACCTGTTTCTCAGGTCTATCATTTGTTACACAAGCCCCTGGTTATCATTTTTAAGCACAGAAAGAGACAAGTTAAGACTACCTGTGGTAGAGCAAGATTAGAAATAATAGTTCCTGGTTCCTAGAATGTTTTCTCAGTACACAAACCACATCGTTTTTGCTATGGATTTTTAAAATCATAAGTTTCATGTAGCAACAACTTGGATAGTTAAGCCTACTATCTTCTAGTATAATACCTTGGCCAAGCGTTTTATTACTGTAAATTCCAGTTCTGTTAATTATTAGTTGTATCCCCTGGGGCTTAAGCAGTCTCCTTAACTGTCCAAGGAAGAAAATAATATCTACCTCATAGCTCATTTGTGAGGAATATAAATAGGATATGGTATAAAAATAACAATAATAAAAATAATAGCAAAGATGTTGTATGTTATTGTCGCAAAGGAGAAAGCAGCCTTCAGGAGGTGAAAGTCAAGAGCCCCACAATGGCAGAGCGGCAGAGCCTGGACTCAAACCCAGGTGCTCTTATTTCAGAGACTGTGAAATGGCCAGAGCAGAACCTAGCATCTTGCTATGTTTCCACTTGTGCTCCTGTGATTTACCGCTAGTCGTGGAGAGAGGGCTGGCCAAGTGGACGGTGGTAGTAATAGCTGTATCAACAGCAGCGGGTTTTGTGCCTTTGATGTCCATGCTCCTGTTCTATGAGATTATCAAGCAGAGCACACACACAATGTACAACAGCTACGGGGGAGGGAAAACAGAGAAACAGCATTGCCCTGACCTCTTCTCTGATCTCCAGCAGCTGCTTATCGTTGGTTGTTGGAGCAATTATAATGTGCCCAACAATGACAAAAGAAACAAACATCAAGGTGATATGCAAGGCAAGTAGTCTGGGTTGACCCTACATTTAAATTTCAGGTGTACTTCTCTCTTCCAAAAAAACTTGGTCAAAGTTTCTGACTAACAACCAGCTGTGTCTTCCTGATAAGCCGTTAACATGCATCTTTTCCTGTATGCCTTATTTATTTTTAAAAGGGCAAGGGGGTTGAAAATATCGATGGAGAATGATGGCTTTATGTTTAAAATGGTAAGGAAAGTACAAAAATTGAGAGTAATATGATGGGATGCTTGAGATGAAATTAATTTTATAGTATAAATAGTTCTGCAAATGTATCCCATGGTTTCTAATTGTCCTCTGATAAATATTATGGGACGTTTATCTGCAAAAAATTCATAATTTCAAGTTTTCCAGTTATGCTGTAATTGAGAACATTTAGCACACAATTCAGAATATGCCTCAACTTAGTTCCTCTCATGTTTCTCCTTCCTGGATCTTGCGGCAGTTTTTCATTCCCATTTGTGCTCGCTCCCTGCCCCCCTCCCAGCCCATCAGTTCCTGTTCCCCCCCAGCACAGTGTCTGAGATTTTACGATCAGTTTCAAAGCTCTGTGTAATAGGATAGCCTCCTACCTCTGTGTTCTCATTTCCTACGACACCCCCTCTCACCCTCCCTTTGGTGCTCCTAAACTTCTACATCGTCAGCCCACTGATGCAGTTAGCCAAAAAATACCTCATTCCAAATTCAGCAGCCTCCCTCACTCCTACCGACATAGCCTTAATGCTTCACATCCCACCAGAGGCCCACACTGTTAGGCGTCACCTTACACAGGCATTTTCAGGTTTCAGCATCCTGTAAGATTATTTTTCTCTGATGGCATTATCTTTGACAATGGATAATGACAACGAATAGCAGCTTACAAGTCAGTTTTCAAAATATTTGACAGTCGATATCTATAAAGACAAAGGTAATTCACTTACTGTTGAGAACATATCCCTAACTTATTCAACCCATGTTCAGAAATTTGACTTAAGCCTTAAGATATTTGAGGGAAGTTAGTGTTATGCCTTTTTTAGTAATCAACCACCATGGCATTGGCAAATTTGAGCATCTTCAAGTAAAGAGGAGTTAGATTTCTTATAAAGGGTGTCCCAAAAAATGTATTCACACACTTTGAGTAATTATCAAGGCAGTGTTTATTAAAATACACTTCATTTTCAAAATTCAGCTATCAGCTGTTACAGTGTGCATATTTTTGGGGGTACACGCTGTATATGCCATATCTGAGAGCATAAGTTTAAATGATAGGAGACTAAGCTCAAATTTCAGGAAAAAAAAAAGTTTTTATATTTTAAATTCAACTTACAAAATAAAGCTGCTCTCTAAAGAAAGCATTTTGCCTTTTTGGGAGGATTTTATAATATTCTCTAGAGCTGCATTATTAGCCTGCTAAACATTTAACATACTAGATGAATACCCTCCCCACCAAATTTTTGCAATTCTATATTAGCTCTGAGGCATTCTAAACAAGATGAATTAAGGGGATTATTTTGTGATTTATGGAAAATTGGAATAACAAGATCACGTTATAAGCAATTTCACCTAATTTTAAATACATTTATCCTCAAGTCACTGTTTCAGTTCAGCAAGCTGATTGGTCTCCTTTACGTTTTCAAATCTTTCTGAGAGAGAATTTTTGAAACAAAATATACAGAATTACAATTCATTAGTTACACAAAATTTTCCTGCTGTACTGTTAACTATCCTAATTTTATAATTACTTTTAAACAAAATATAAATACAATTATATCTTAGAGCTACGTGGTCATTTATTCAAAATATGTATGATAATTTTGAAGACTGTATGAAGACAATACCCATATGGTCAGTTTCAGGTCATTATGATTAGTTTTTTTGAAGCATTATTATGAAAATATATAAAATTTAGAGACTTGAAAGAGATAAATTGAGAACTTTAGCAAAAGTGTAACTCATTCTATAAAATTAAATCCAACTCAAAAATCAAAAGACATTAAATGTATAATCAGCTGAAATTTCATTGAACTGGTGGCACATCTAAGCCTCCCACACATGCACCACTTATATGAGCACTGGTGCTCAGCCAAGCAGAATTCTGCACTTGAAACAGGTCAGTCAACAAAAATAAACATAAGGTAATCTGTAATGACACTTGAGATGTAGTTTATATTGTATATAGAATGATGCCTTCTGTGTAATTAATTATGAATTTTGGAATAAATGTTGTAACATTAACCCACAAAGGTTACCAAGAAAAAAAGCAGGAATATTTGGTGGAACAGATTCTAAAACTGAGATATCAAATAAACACTTATTTCTCTCGAAACTTCAGTGACAGTGATTGTACCTATTTTGATGGGTTATGTAAAATAGCAATATTAATAAATTTAAACCAGCTATAAGATATGGTTATCACTTATATTTGAGTCAGTAATCATTTTGTTTTTATTTATGTTTATTATATACAATTTTAAATAAATATACAATCTCTCACCCTTTGAGACAGCATGAAGGGACCTGGAGAGTATTATGTTAAGTGAAATAAGCCAGTCAGAGAAAGACAAGTATCACAGGATCTCACTCATATGTGGAATCTAATGAACAAAATAAATAGAATCCAGAACAAAATAGATCCAGATACTTAGAAGCATAGAACAGGCTAATGAATCTCAGAGGGAAGGGGGTAGGGAGTGATTAACTGAAGAATTTATATGCATATATGCATAAGCCATGGACACAGACAATAGTGTGGTGAAGGCCTGAGTGGGGGGTGGTGCAGAGTGGAAGGGGTCAATGGGGAAAAAAATGGGAACATCTGTAATACTTTCAACAATAAAGATGAAGTAAAAAAAAAGAAAAGAAATATGCATATTTTAGGGAATCATAGTTTCAAATTATTCTTTAGTTAATTATATTAGTATTTAGCTAATTATATTAATAAATGTGTAAATTACATATAATAAATATATATTGTGAATCATTTGTTTAAAGGTTCCTATAATTTAATATATTTTAATATAAATTTAAATGCAGAAAATGTTATCAGAAATTGGTTTATTTACCAAAATAATTTTAAGTGATCAGTTTTCAATCACATTTGACCTGGTTTACATTTAAACAATTATATTCTTTAAATGATTTTATATATTTCTATGAAGAGAAATGTTC
Source organism: Miniopterus natalensis (assembly GCF_054644295.1). Taxonomy (NCBI): domain Eukaryota; kingdom Metazoa; phylum Chordata; class Mammalia; order Chiroptera; family Miniopteridae; genus Miniopterus; species Miniopterus natalensis. The sequence continues at coordinate 52,706,076 of NC_142090.1, read as the reverse complement.
AACTGCCTAAATTTTAATAGTTTGAGAAAAAAAACTAGTTTTATTATAATTAAAATAACAGTAATGAATAGCACAAGCAATTGGCATTATATAGCATTTAAGTGATTCTGTGACAATTAAGCAAGATTTGAAAACATACTCTTTAAGGTATAGATGACTGCTTTGAGATTATGGTATCTGTAATATTTTAATTTTGCCACAAAATCAAAATTTAGGTTTTCTGTCCATGTGCAGATTTTGGATGGCTTGAATTTCTTGTGATTTTGAATTAACAATTGATTTATAGGAATTTCTTTAACTCAAAAGCTAATAGCATTAAATAATTTACCTATAGATTTTCTATATTCAAGATATTTGTAGCCCAGCTGGGCGTGGCTCAGCAGTTGAGCATGGACCTAGGATCCAGGCTATTGGTGTTCAATTCCCGGTCAGGGCACATACCTGGGTTGCGGGCTCAATCCACAGCCCGGGGTGGGGTGCAAGGGGCAGCCGATCAATGACTCTCTCATCATTGATGTTTCTATCTCTCTCTTCCTCTCCCTTCCTCTCTCTGAAATCAATAAAGATATATTTAAAAAAAAAAAAAAAAGATGCTTGTGGATTATCCTTGGTAGTCCCCTGAAGAGGACCTCAGGGCTAAATTTTTACAAACTGAACATAACTTTCTTAAAAAAAATAAGAAACACTATTGTTATACATCATAAATAAAGATGAGTTAAAGAAAATATATTTTTCAAATAGCTTTTGCTTTATTTAGTAATACAGGATTCTTCAATGATGACAATTACATGAAAAATCACCTAAATTTATTGGGCTTTACTCTTCCACAGTATACCCAATGCCACTTTCATTATCTTTCCCACTCTTATTAAATCATCTTGAGCTCCTTCTACTTTTCACCTCTTGTCCCTTGTTGTTACTTAGCTTTGTAACTAGAATGCATCTCAAATAAATAATTCGTAATTTGAAAATGAGTGAAATACATGCAATATATTCCACTGTTTCAAAGCATATACCTCTTGCAGCTGTGCATGCTGGCACAGCATGGTAACATGGATAATTAAGATGATAAAACAGAAATAAAGGGAGCAGCATTAAAGCCAAACTGTGGGGCAGACAGAAAAGGCACTCAAAGGACACAATCTATTTTTGTTAAGTATTTTTCTTCTAACCATGGGACAATCCATCCTCAATAGTGTTCTCAACAGTGTTAGAAAAGGAAAAAAAAAAAAAAAAAAAGGAAGAGGTCCCAAATTAAAACAAGGGACTTTAGTTAATCTAAAAATAAAATAAAAGTATTTTTAATCTTTAAAGTATACATTATAGTTTGTGTGTATACCTATATGTTTAAATAATTGTAAACCAAATAGCATGATTAAGAACATTTTAAAATATAATATTCAGGTCCTGGCCAGTGTGGGTCTGTTGGTTGGAGCATTGTTCCATGGACCAAAGGGTGGCAGGTTCGATTCTCAGTTGGGTCACATACCCAGGTTTTGGGTTCAGTCCCCATTCTGGGCATATGTGGGAGAGAGCCAATCAATGTTTCTCTCTCTCTCTTTCTCCCTTAGTTTCTCTAAAATCAATAAGAAAATAAATTTAACAATTAATAAAAATATGTTAAGCAGTACACAGATTTATATATAATATATAACATATTGAGGTCAAATATATAAGATATATACTTATGTGTGTATATGTACATATATGCATATAAATACATATATATATATATAACTAGTAGTCTGTAACTTTTTTTTATATCTGCATATTACCTTCCAGTCTTATCATTTACATATTTTCTTAGGTGCTTTCTGTCTGTACTTATGTGTAATACCCATCAGTATTGACGAAACATAGACAGAAAAATATTGACTTTTTAAAAATTGAGCAGTGCCTAAACAATTAGGAAACACAATTTTGCTAAATTTTTCTTTCTTCCCTGCTGGGCGTGACTCAGCGGGTGAGCCGCGACCTAGGATCCAGGCAATCAGGGTTCGATTCCCAGTCAGGGTACATGCCTGGGTTGTGGGCTCTATCCCCAATGACTCTCTCATCATTGATGTTTCTGTCTGTCTCTCTCCCTCTCTTTTCCTCTCTCTGAAATCAATAAAGATATATTTTAAAAATAAAAAATAAAAAATAAATTTTTCTTTCCCATTATTCCCACATCAGCTCAAAGGCCATTCTTCTAAGTACACCACAAATATAACATCACACTCATCTTCAACTTATTTAAACCATCTCTTCCATTCCTTCATTTTGAATTTTCAGAACACAAAGTATATATGAATATATGTTATAATTTATAGTAATTAATTTCTTACTATTCTCAATTTTTATGTGTTAGTATTCTCTTAATATTTAAAATTTTTATTTTTTTTAATTAGAGGGATTAAAGTATATTTTTAAGGATTGTAAATCGCTATGGAAAAGCTCTACAAGATATTATTTGAGCTATCAACTACTTTTAAAATAATTTATAATAGAGATTTATTATGTTTTCTCTAATTGAAAATGCCACTTAGAATGATATAAATTTCCAGGTCATGTGAATTGTAATTTTAGGTATACAGTATAATTTTCAACATCAAACATTCTCTTTAATAAATCAAATAAAAATACTAGATTTATTCCAGATTACAACATAAATATAATTGTTTATTTGAAAACAAAGAGGTCTTGCCTTATGAGCAGAAACTAACTTCTACCAGTGGGACTTATTTATAAATAATTCATGTGTTCACTATAGTAGATTAGAGATAATGACCCAAAAGTCAACTCAACATGTGATATGGAATGTCTCTGTTCTCATTAATTTGAAAGCAAAGGAAGCCATCCAATATCTGGGTACGTCTCTGAGAACAGTTCTGCTTGTATATTTCAGTAGCAATCCACACAGTCTCAAAGTTCAATTTTTAATGATTCTGGATAATTAATTCAGTTATAAATATTTGGCCTGGTCAATATATTTTCTAATAAAGCAGAAATGTATTGTTAAACAATAGTGCATATATAGATCAATTTAATTATAGAAAAAGAATGAGTAACAAGTACCACATGATCTCACTCATATGTGGAATGTAATAAACAAAATGAACTGGTGAACAAAATAGATCCAGAGATATAGAAGCATGGAACAGACTGAGGGATCTCAGAGGGAAGGTGGGGATGGGGGAGAGGGCGGGGAGAGATTAATCAAAGAACTTAAATGTTTATAAACACAACCCATGGACACAGAGGTTGGTATGGGGAAGGCCTGGGGGTGGGGTGGAGGGAATCAATGGGGGGAAAAAGGGGACATTTGTAATACTTTCAACAATAAAGATTAAAAAAAGGTAGGTGAAATCTTTTTAAAAATTAAATTAAATTAATAAAATAAAATTTTAAAATAAAATAAATAAAATATAAAATAAAATTAAAATTAAATAATAAAATAAAATAATAAAATAAAATAATAAAATATAAAATAAAATATAAAAAAATAAAATAATAAAATATAAAATAAATAAAATATAAATATAAAATAATAAAATAAAATAAATAAAATAAAATATAAAATAAAAAAGAGGTTTCAGAGAGCATCTGGGTTGGTGAGTATGGGAAGGTGCTGGGAGTGGTGCACTTGGAAAGTGCATGGAAGCCCTGCACCCTCCCTGCATTCCTTGCCTTATGTATTTCTTCTTTCTGGCTGTTTCTGAGTTATGTCCTTTTTGAATAAACCAGATAAATAGTGGGGGGCGGGGAAGAATGAGTGAAACACGATGGAGATATATGACACTATGACAATTAAAGTAGAATTTCAAATCGCTTTCAGGTTCTCATTAACTTATGAGCTTAACCATGATTAGTTGCTAACCCTGGCAGTACTTCCTTTGTGAGACGAGAACATGACTACAGCCCTTCTGAGGATGTTGTTATTTGAAATAAATCTGAAAAATGGGGGATCTTAAATTGTAAACGCAATGTAGTTGTTGATGATCAAGTTAAAATGTTTGATAGCGGTTGCAGACCCAAATGCCCACAGTGGCCATGTGGGTGAGATAAAGAGATGAAGAAAGAAACGAAAAAGAAATACGGAGCAAAAGTCCCCCCATGAAAGGCATTCAGATTGAGAATTTATATGCACATATGCATAACCCATGGGCACAGACAATAGTGTGCTGAAGGCCTGGTGGGAAGGGGAAGGGAGCAATGGGGAAACAAAAGGGGAACATCTGTAATACTTTCAACAATAAAGATAAAATATTTAAAATAGCCCTAGCTGACCCTGGCCGATTTGGCTCAGTGGTTGGAGCTTCAGCCCTCGGATTCCCAGTCAGGGACACATACCTCCGTTGCAGGGTTGAGATCCCCACTGGTCAAGGGCTGTACTGGAGGCAACCAATCTATAAAATAGAGAAAAACAAAATAAATAGAAAAAACAACATAAGCCAAAGACAAAATTTTAATGCATTTCCTTCAAGTTTTTCTTATTCATCTTACATGGTTGTTACATTACTACATATTGCTCCAATGATTTAACAAAAGTATTAATTCTAAGAACAATCAACCCTCTATATTGGAGGCTGGTTGAATATGTGGTTGGTTGAACCCATGGATCTGGAGGGCCCACTGAGGGACTTAAGAATCCTCAGATTTGGGTAATAACAGGGCTGCTGCAACAATCCCTCACTCATACTGAGGGATGACTATATTATAACATATTTAATATGAACATCTATTTTAATAACCACATCATATGCAATTCAGTAGATATGCCATAGTTTACTGTTTCCTTCTTATTGGCATTTGAATATTTTCCAGAATTCTAAATACCATGATGAACCTCTCCTTGCTTTATATTTTTTCTTATTTTTTCCTTTGCTCCTGTATTTCCAAGAGCAAAATAAGCATGATGAAGTATAAAGACACTCTAGTAATATTTCTAAATCATAAATTATTCTCTAAAATTTATATTCTCACCAAGAATTGACAGAATTGTCTCCTTCCTTCAATACCTTTAGCTAAATAATAATTACTTTTGAAATAGTTGCTCATCTGCTGAAAGAAAAGCATATATTTACATGATCTGATTACTACAACACTTGAATGACAAGGCTGAACCAAAACTGAATATAAATAAAGTGTTAATTCTTTTGGCCTCATTACTTCCCAGATGGTATCAATAAAAAAATCTTAAAATGTAAAGTAACCATACATGTAGATTCCAATTATTTTACAGTACATATGCTCCTTTTCTTTGACATGTTTAAATTTAGATTGATAAAATTTCCCAGTGTTGTCTAACCATAAATGTGATAAGCACATTTATAAAAGGAATTGGTAAAAAGTAATAGCTGTACTTTCAAAATTTAAGTTAAAATCACTCCGAAGCTTTATGAAATTTTAAGATGGCAAACAAGAAGCTACTATTTTTAAACATAGAAGACTTAAAATTCAAGTGGAAAGGTCAAGTGAAATGGTCCACTTTTTGTTGTTGTTGCACTGTAGATTTGCTCTTTGACTGAGCTTACTTTACCAGGTCTCATTGGGGCAAAACATTGTAGAGTAAATTGTTCATGTTCTGGAATTTCTCATTCTAGTCAAGCTAGAATTTTTTCTTCCATTTTACATACCTTGGGAGTTAACAGGCATTCATAGCTGAACAATTATACCATGACAGGTATGTGATATCTGCATAAACTCAAATTAAGCTCTTATTAAAAATATAATCTGCATGAAGTATGAACACATATGCTTTCTCTTTTCCTTCGTTTATACTATTAATTTTAATGATGACAAAAAGCAGATGAATTATGTCACTGTTTGTTTGGGGAACCCAGATAAATTCATGTCCCTTAAAGTTAGAGGGCAAATCCAATTTAATTCAGCTGTAACGACTGTATGTATGTACATATTGTTACTAGAAGGACAATGAATAAAGTGATACTAACTTTTCACACACTTGAAAACAAAGTGGCTTCATCTATTTTTCTGCAAATAAAGTTAGAAATTGGGTAATTCCTATACTTGTCTTTACTGACAGTATAACATGAGGACTGTATTAAATACAGTGTTATCTGCCATGGTCAGTTCAAATGCAAAGTTGAGTCAAGAGATATTATGTATAACAACACTTTATGTCTGATGTGAGTTTATAAAGTAATATGGTTATGTAAATCAAACACACAAAAAATTAGATTTTTATAATTCCTCCATTTTTATAATTCCTGGAAATAGGTTACCTGCCCTGCTATATACTAGCTGTGAGATCTAAGACAAGACCTTTTTTCTCTCTCGTTGTTAATTCATTCTTCAAAATTAAGATAATCACCCTATTTTCAAGAAGTAGTGTAAGGATAAAAAAGGTAAGTACCACTGATAGTGTATTTATAATTAAAATGATAATGAACTAAATTTCTATATGGCAAAAGTATGTTTCCCTGTTATTATACATTATGTCATTTAATCCTTGAGGCAATTCTATGAAGTGTTTCCATTTCATAGATAAAAATATTACACTTCAGTGATTTTAAAAACCTGTTTTAAAGCATACAATAAATAATTGTCACACTAGGTCATAGAATCTATATTTCATAATTCATAAACAATAATATTTTTACCACATCTACCTTAAAGGTCAAATAACAGGAAAATTCTGGGTCTCAGAAAAGCCATATAATCTCTGGAGACCAATTTTAGAGGTAAAACTTCCACTATACTAAAGCAATGCTTGAACAGACACAATAGAAATTGAAATCAATGAAGCCAGGGGCCAACCATCTCTACTTAAGTTCAAACTGTAGATGAACTTTTTGGGAATGTTGTCTACCCTGATGATATTATTCTTATTTCCATTTTGGGTCCTAATAATTCCTCAGAAACAGAAACTGTTCAATTTTAAAAGTCTGCATAGATGTAACTAGAGATTGATCATATGTATCATGAACACTAAACTGGACTAAATTTTATATAACTGGAGTATTTTTATTATTTAATTTAATAGATAAAATACATTTTTGTCACAACAGTTATAATATAGTCAGTTTTGTAGCTATACTTGCTAAGGAAAATTTCCTTTCCAAAGTATATATTTAAAAATAAAACAGTGGCAATTATTAATTATAATAATTATAATTATTGCTTCTAAATATTTTAGCTTCAAACAACTATATTCTGGACTTGAAACCAAATATAATTATTGTACATCTAAAAATACTCAAAACTATTAGTTAATATGAAGGGAAGTTATTGTTAATATACTGAGGCCTAACATCCCTTACAGGTATAGATTTCCTTGAACTTACTTTTTACTAAGTTTCTTTTTTCAGTCAGCAGCCATTTACTTGGAGAATTCTTTGTTTGTGTTATTGTAGGAAAATATAAAATTGTAATATGACATGGCTGAAACCCTAGTTAGATCTAAGGCAGAGCTGATACATTATAATCAGGGCAGAAATTATACTTGTTTTACTCACAAAGCATTACTTTTTAAATTTCTCGCACTCACTGACAAAGACCAGGTTACATTTCCTTTGTATCTCCCCACAATGTATATTGTTAAATAACTATTTCTGACAGAGGAATTTTTGGAAGTTTATTATTCATAATTGCTCCTATATTCTTTTGAAGAGCCAAGGACTCTTAATAGCTCTCAATTTTGAAACAACTGTGGAAAATAAGCAGATTCCATCCAGGCCAGGAAACCCAACTTTGAATGATTAGAATAGCAGAGGGATTGGGACTGAAGTTTAATAGCTGAATTTATAAAAATAAATGGATTCCAAACATGAGTATGTAGAGAATGAAAATGAAAATGCTTTTTAAAAATCTGGATAATCTCTATATTTATGTTCAAGGAGAGAGACAAGGAACAGCAGAAGCAAATGTCCAAGGTCAGAGTGAAAGGGAGATAGAATCACATCATGTTAGAAACTAAAAGGCCTCTGGAGGATAACTAATTGGGAACCTCTTACCATGGCTACATAAAGTCAGTAAACCCTAATGATTGCTTATATACTGTATGTATGCTTAGCTTTAATTTTCATGAGGAAAAAATTAATAGACTTGCTGGAATATCAATAGAGATTCTGATACAACGGAAGTTAAGAAACGTGAGCTACAAAGAAGCTAAATGATTTGACCAAGTCACAACACACAAAATTCCTTTAAACCGTGTAGTAGGACCAAATTCTCTCCCTTTCCAGGTTATGGCAATAGTTCTTTTCCTGCCACCAAGCTCGTGTGTCTCTGAACCTTCCTACACATCACTGTCAGAGTCATCATAACATTGAACCTCTTTGATGCTGTTGCTCTCCAGCTAAAATCATCACCCTAGGGGGCTCTGGCGCCTTCTGAATACGGACCACATTGCTTATTCTGGCACAGAAAACGTTCCACACTTTGCTTCCAAATTTACATTCAGCCTTATCTCTTAATACATGTACGTATTTTTCATTGTCTAAGCTCGATTTCATGTTGTATCTTAAATATGAATTATATTTATTTTTTAAGAGCTTTTGTTCATGCTGTTTCCTCTAGATAGAATAATCTGCCTCCCTGCTTTTCTCTGTCTTCTCTCTCTGAGCTCCTCTGACTACACCCCCATCTATGCACACACACACACACACACACACACACACTCTCGTGCAAGTGCGTACTCACAGATATACTCATCCCCCACCAAAATACATCTTTCAAGAACTAAATCATATAAAACATTTTTCATATACTGCAATATAAAACTATATCTCCCCATTTTTTTAACTCTTGTAGTTTCCAATTTCTACTGTTGTAGGGTACATCTCACATGGCATTTATGGTAAACTATGTTCCTTATATGGTTAAAAACATGGATTTAAGAAGAGACAGTGCTGTTATTAAATTCTTACTCCATCACTTAGCTAACTTGACAATTTTAAGCATTATACTTAAAATGTCTGTTTCTCATCTATAAAAACTGGTATAATAATAATAGAGATGTTTGAATATTGAAATGATATGCATGAAGTCTTAGGATGTCATTAGCACTTTGTGTGGGTTCAATGTTAAGTGTTATAGCTACCAAAGACTATAAAAATTGTAATATTATATGTATTATCATTATATAACTGTTGTGAGTTCTTGTATGCTCCTTGAGTTAAACAATTACACATTTCACATTCATATTCCAAACATAATTCTTATGTAGTAACAGCTCAATATGTACTTACTGCATCAATTAACTTATCTCAGTGTTTCAAAAATCATATAAATTAAAAAGTTCTAAAATAAGTATAAAGATGAAAATACCAATAAGTAATTATGTATTTTGATAAGTAGAAAATTACATTTGGTGAGTCCAAACAGCATCTCCTGTCTGCCGTTACACTTGCTTACATCCCAGAGATGTTAGAAGTAAAAAATGATCAGGTTACCGAGTTACAATGGAATGAAAGGAAACAGGAGAGATATTACACTGATCAGAAAGATTTTTGAAGTTCTACGAAGGAATATTGTGACAACTTTACCTTTCATTGAAGATTGCTCCATTGAGAGGGGTAATTTATTAATAAGCTTAATATTAATAATAAGTGGAGAATTACAAAGCCCAGTGAAAATTAAAGAGGAATAAGAATCTAAAAACAAAGTGACTGTAAGGTTATACCCTTTGTCGTTAGGTTTTATTTTTTACCTTTTATAGTAAAAGTAAACTCACCTTGACGTGTGTACCAGGAATCAATAGTATCTCAGTAGTAACATACATAACACGAAAAAGTTAGAGTATTATAACTCCTAAAACTCACTTTAAAACATGGTTTAATATTTGAATTTTGTAGAATGACATCTACTACACAATCATGTTTGTATCCTTAAATGATTAGTAGCTCCTAGAAGCCAGGGCTATGTCCTTGCTACTCCTTGGATACAGTTTTTGTGTCAAGCCTCTCACACTTGGTCACACAGTCTCTCATTTATCTACTCATTTTTTTCATTGATTCTTTCATTGAGATTTATCTATGCAAAGGTATACCTTAATATTGATAGAAATGTATTAAATAAGATTTGTCCCTGACCTCGAAATAATTTAATAGGAAAAACAGAACACCTGCCATATTGAATATCAAGGTTGAAGGCAACAAACGACAGAAAGAGAGTCTGAACAGGCTGCTACGCAAGCTCTAGGGACATTTTTCTGCTGGGGAATACCTAGTGGATTGGGTATCATGACCTAAACATTAAAGTACAGACAAGATTTGCTTGGGTAAAGATTAGGGAAAGGTGATTCAAATTGCAAAAGAATGATATGCAAGAAAACACAGAACTTTTATGTGTTCGCCTGCACTGCCACTAAATGTTACTTAGTGTAAACCCTCGTTAATAAGAACCAAAAACTATACAGTGTTTTGAGTATCATTCTTAGTATAATTCACGGGCTTTTTCTACTATGATTGTGGCCTGATGATGTTTTCTCTCCCTGGAGGGCCTTTGATTTCTGATCCTGTTTCTCCTGCTATGGTAATAAGATTCAGGATTCAGAGCTATGCTATCCAACAGAAGCTCTGTGACAGCGGAAATGTTCGAATCTCTGCAGCCCTGTATTCACAAGCTCCTGTGACCACTGAGCACTGGAAATGTAGCTAACATAACAGAGGCATGGAAATTTTGATTTTAACTAAGTAAATTAAATAGCCACATGTGGCTCCTGACTATAGTATTGCATAGCATAGGTCATAGGGTCACCTTTCAAGGAAATATACATTTCAGATGAATTAGATCCTCAAAAGGATCTCCTTTGGGCAAAGTACAGTATGTCACAATATTTCCTATGAGATCCTGTTACATCCCTTCTTTGCTGAAGGCAATAGTTTTACCCAGTATAGTCATTGCCCAGTGTAGTCATTGCCTACTATTGTTAATGAGGGTATGCACAAGGGAAACTAATAAATTATATCTACAGGAATCTCTGAAGACTTCTCCCAGGAAGTGACTTTTGAGCTTACCCTTAAAGGAAAGGAAGTTCACCCTGGGACTGAGAACTGAGAGTGGATGGGAGGGAAAGAAGAGGCTTCTGGCAAAGATAAAATGCATGCCATGAGCAGGGAATACTAGATAATTCAGTATAACTGGCAAGCAAAGTGTCTTTTGTGAAGAGCATGATGAGAGAAAACATTTTAAAAAATAAAATAGTATGAACTCTAAATACTAAATATTGATCGTGACATAATTTTATATAGTTTCACACCCAAAATGGTCATTCTATCACATAGACGTAGGATTTTTCTACTCTTTTCTTTTTTACAAGTATCGGTTATATTTTAATCATTTATGTTTTAATCATTGCATAAAACAACTAAAATTGCAGCTTTGTCACCTAAATTTATTACTTGGGCAAGATTGAGATTTAAGAAATATATTGCCATGATGTCACCCATGGTTTATAATTTATAAAACTTTGGATTAGACATTAGCACAGTTATTTCCTTTAATGCCTTACCTCACCACAGTCTAATAACATTCAGGAAATCCAAAAGACAAAAAGGAAAGAGTGGTCTTGAAAGCTAAAAATAGTTGCTGAAAACTGATGCAATCATGTAATAAAATATGGCGCAATAACTTATGTGATATGCTTATAGTATCTGCTAAAGCAATTAGAATCTGTGCAGCTAGATTTTGTTCATGTATCACTAAAAATGAAAACTGCATCAGCCCACGTAAGACATAAAATATACAGTCTAATCATGCACGTTGTTCTTAGGATTTTTTGGTCTTATTATTTGCATATGTAATCTATTTAATACTCTTTAAAACAGAAAATCATTGAGTAGCAATAATATTTCAAAAAGCTTAACAAGTACAGCTGGACAGTTTTCTATGTGACCTGTTACATATGACAACATAGGATGCTAATAATAAATTATATTAAAGCAGAGTTCTTTTGCAGTAGGTTAATATCTTCACATATCTAATAGATCTCACTCACAAGATAACAGGAAAGCAGTATTTGTGTTTCTTCATATCAATCACATTGACTATATAAGACATATTAAAAAGGTAGCCTTATTGAGAATTTTTATACATATTGTATTTATAATGTTTTTAGGAAAGCTTTTGAACTAGACTCTTATCTATATATAGGAAAGAACAATTTCAATGTATTTTCAGTGTTCAAAGCATTTATATATATTTGAAACATATGTCCTAATTTCCACTGATGAAAATATAGGCAGGTATTTTCACTGTGGCACAAGATACATCGATCAGTACAGGAAAAAATGATTTTATTATGCCAACTATAAAGAGTAGAAAAAGCAAATTAATATTTTTCAAGTACCTAAGTATTACTTTAGGTACTTTATTACAGTAAATCTTCACATAAACCTTATGAGATTTTCTTATATTCTGTTTATAGATGAGAAATCTGAGTTCAGAAAGGTGTAGGGATTGCCTGAGGCCCAGAGCTAATGAAAGACAGAGCTAGAAGTAACACCCAGCTCTGTCTGATTTAACACCCTTGAACCCCATTATTATGTGCAGTGGGTATGAATTTGACATTACAAACGTATATGTAAGAAATGTTCTTTACTTCTCTATTTAGAAACCACATTTATTTATTGCAGGCCCCCAACTCACTAGGCTGGAAAGAAAATTCAATTATTTACCCTTCAACAGAACCATATAAAAATATGGAAAAATTACATGGTAGATACCCAGAAATTTGGATAAGAATTACATTTAAAGGTGATGGGAAACAAAGGAAAGGAAAGGAGGCCAGCTTTGAACATATTGCATGACACCATGACTAAGGATAGATTTTCATCTTCTCTTGAACCATAACTGACATGCTTAACCTCTCTTCCTATGAAGTCTAATCCTTTACTTTGTAAATCAAATACTAAACATGAGGTTGCAAGTACTTTTCATCAACTTTGGCATTGTCTTATTAACTTGGACACAAGATCCCAGATATCAAGTGTCTCATACTTTGAGGGATAGCTCCTGCATCTTTGTCAGTATTGGAAAGTGTCTTATGAGGACAATAAATTTTTAATAATATTTATAACAACGTTTTCAACCGCTCCACCAATTCTCCCTGCTGCTACCTCTAAATTGTGATAAATAATCATATATACAAACTTTAATAATATTTTTATGATTCATGACAGTAGAGTATATATCTTTTACTAAGCATATTTCTTTTGGCTTAGTTCTTACTTTTTATCAAAATACATCTAAATATTTCTTAAGAGATTTGTCTATGCTTTTTCTTAGCATATGCCAATAAGTTTCATATCATAATCTTAATATTCAAGTGTCTGTGATAAATTTGTATTACAAGTTTGTAATTTTGCTGCTTACATGACTGTTTTTAAATAAGAGTCTTTTCAAATTATACTAGGAAAATTTACAACAATGGTAACGTGTGTTTAAATTTCATTCTTTTTTTATAGTGGTGATATGAGCAGTATTAATAGAATTAAAATGTTTTTAATGTCTATTTTGCTGCTTTAAAAAGGTTTTTATTTCATTTTTTAAAAATTTTCACAATAAACAAGTCAGTCATCAGCGCTGACTTTTTGGAACCTGAGGCTCAAAGATATTAAGTGGTGACCAAGGAACCAGAGCTAATCATTGGGCTAGCTGGACCTGGCTCCTGAATCACTGTCCTTTCCACTACAACTTAGCACAATTCTGAGAAAGCCCATAAATTACCACACAGTGTAAATTTTAGAATCCAGCTAAAGCACCATCATTGCTAGGGGATAACTAATTACCAAGTGTGTGGAACCGGTAATTCCCACTCACAGTAATAAAAATGGAGAATGCTTTTGCTTTTAATTTCACTCCTCCTTCCTAAACAATGAATTTTAAGAGTCATGATTTGAAACTCTGCCATTAGCTCCATCAGAAATATTAAATTTTAAAAAGTGTTCCATTGGCCATAAATGAACACCATTTAGTATTCTAAGAAGATAGAAAATACTTTTATGTGAATAGTAGAGAAATTGCCAAAGAAGCTATTTTATTTCAGCCTGTGGACAAGTTAATGTGCTCCTGGAAAAAGTGTACATATTCTGACCTAATTTATTCCTTAGTGCACTTGGTTCTGAAAAGAGTGCTCAGAAATATACACCCCCACACACATTTTACTTTACTGTCACTTATAAGTTGCAGTAACTAGACACGTTCTGAGGGCAGGGTCTCAGGCATGAGTTAGTTGCCTCCTTATTAAGGATTTTGTGACAGTGCCTGCTGGCATACTTTCTACCTGGAAACTTGTGCATATTTCTGTACTAGTCAAATGTTCACTCCAGTTTTTGGGTGGTTGAGTCAACTGAGCAGACTTCCCAGCGATAAAAATGTGTCACCTGTGTGTTTGTTTTTCTAATAATACTACCTCCAGGTACACCTCCCCTACCACACAGTTTTAGATTTCTCACTTAGAGAAATTGATAAGGATAGTTTCAGGTACCTCCCACCTTCCAATGGAATTTAAACATGCTTGAGAAAAACGTAAGCAGCAAAGTTGTAGGAATGACCAGAGTGGGGGAAGTGATTGCTATGGCTATTTAGCATTTCCTTCTGGAACATAAAGAAAAGTAAGACTGTATTTTAGCCTAGAAATCTAATGTAATGGATTGGTATTTTTTTCTTTGTGAAGGAATGAAAAGAGTCATTTAAATTAAATTTTTTTCCCTTCAAGAGCCATTAGGATAGCTCTTGGCATACCTGTGTGATAAAACGATCCCTCCACTCTTACCATGATGTGTCTTGTCTTTGGATTTCATTTATACATTACTACTTGCAACATGCTAAATGCTACTAAAACTCACTGAACTAAGTAGATTTGGGGCTAGCATAGCTAGATTTTAATTAATTCAAGTTATTTTGCCATCTCTAAAGTTTACGCAAATAATAATACCCCTTGATAATTAATATGAGTACTCAGTCTCTCTCTGATTAGCTGGCATGGTGAAACACTTGTTGTCACAAATAAATTCAATCTTTTTTCTTATCTACAGGACAACATTTTTAAGCTGGAAGATTCACACTTTGAAAATGGCCGTGGGAAGAGTCCATATGACCCTAAACTGCTGACAGCATCTCTTTTAATAGGTGCGTAGTCAACAATCAATCAAACAGTGAATTTTCTATAGATAATAACTACGTTGCATGTTATTTATTATATGCCAACATTTTCCATTATTGATTATAAACTATTTTAGGAGGATATGAGTTGAAATATTTTCAAATATTTTGAAAATGAAGAAACACTGAAGTGCTGCTTTGATGATTGCACTATCTAGACTATGATCCTTTTTACCCAGAGTGGTTTAATAGTATCTTTGAAGTTGCCAGCTCAATCACTATATGTCCCTTCTAGAACTTTAAAATTTTTATTTTGAAAGGAATGGTTTGGGTTTTCATTTCATGAAAGAGTCATTTATATGGAGACTTTTGACAAATCAAAAGGAAAGAATGAGATTGTCTCTTTAACTGTAGTTCCAAAATTTGTCACACTCCCAACATTTGGAGACTTAAGTGGAGGTAAAATTGGCAGAGACCCCATTGTGTTACCTTGAGTTGATATCAGGAAGCCTTCTACAGTCATCTTTTTTGCCTTTACATCGTCTACTCTTTTTTAAATACGAAACATTTTACATGTTCCTTCTACCCTTTGCTCTAAGCTGTCTCCCTTTCTAGTTTTTTTTGTGTTTTTTTTTTTCACTTTCCTTTTTTCCTTCAACATTGAAGGTGGGTAGTAAATGCTTAGTCAGGTTTCAAGAGGACAGAAGTAGGAAGATAGAAATAAGCAGATAAGGAGGAAACTTTAGTTCATATTGAAAGATAATTGTTCCTTTTTTTTTTTTTTTTTTTTACCACTTGTGGACTGGGGTTAAATAAAACACAAACAAAAAGTTAACATCATTAAACATTTTTTCTTTTTAACTCTTGAGTATACCAAAACCTAAAATACGAAAGACACTTGGTCATCACCCTGCTCCTGGATGCATTTCCTGTATAATTATGTAGAAATTATGTAAAAAGGATCATAATAAAATATAGAAAGTAACTATTTGATAACACAACAAAAATAATAGTGATACTTTCCAAGTATAAAATTTCTAGTTGAAATTTGAATAATAAATCTTAATTTTTTAAAAAAGTAAAATTGGATTATTTGATGTGTCAAAAGTTCATAAAGTTTTGCCAGTGTCTTCCTTTTTAAAAAAATTTTTTTCTACTCAACAAAATAAAACTAATCATATTGACTACTGCATTAGCTGGGAAGGTATATTTTTTCCAGTATTCTCTAGTGTATACTTCATCATATTTCACTGAGCCCTTTCCTCTGAAGAACAAAACCACTAGAGCAGGAATTATCTCCTCTATTGCTTTTCAAATGTAGACAATTTCAGTCCATTTGATCCATTTATGGAGCATTTTAACAAAAGTTTCAGACCTGAAGAAATGCAGAAAATTTAACACACTTGTAATTTTCCTGTTCACAGATGGCATAGTGATTACATGTGGATAACTTCCTTAAGTGCACACACAGAAATTTGAAAGTTGTCTTAAACAAAGGGGAAGAATCCAACCTTGTTCAAACTTGCAGCCTATACTTATTTAAATTGCATACTGAAGAAGGGATAGATTTTCCTCAAAAAGCAGTATGTAAAATTATGCCTAAAGCAGCTTTAATTTGTGGTATGTTTCTCAGTAGGGATTTGCTTGATTATTTATTTAAATGTTCCATTGAGAAAGGATCATGACAAATAAGTATTACATAGTTCATTTGGTATGCAACCACACACCGTCCACAAAAAGTATTAACCCCACAGTTTGGGTTAGAAATTCTTAGGGAAAAAGCTCTATAGGTTTGTGGCAAGGAAAAGAGATTGAAGAAAGCATTGTGAGTCAAGGAAAGGATGCATGACTAAAAATTACAGTAAGCATTTCAGAAAAGCAGCTTTAAAACGGAAGTCCGGGCCTCACTTATCTAATATGGTAAAATAATTGAGTAACTTTCTGAGATATTTAGTGCTTAGTGACAAGGAAGATTATTCAAGCCAGCATAAATTAATTTCTGAATCAATTGAATAGAAAGATGCAGAAAAATGCAGGCCATGTTTGACCTGGTAAAGTCTCTCAAAATGTCTGCAACACCACTTTAATTCAAGAGCTGTGACTTCCTTTATTGAGGTTATTTGCTTCTTTTATAACTATGCTATAAATTCTTCTTGCAGCACATTTAATTCCCCTTGTTGGATTTTTTTGGCATTTTCCATTACGCTGCTTTAAAAAGTATGCTTACTAATGTCATGGAGTTTTATTACACATAAATATTTTCTACCATTCTCAAACTTTTACATACAAGGGTAACTACTGCCTCTGAAATATAAAGTTTGTACAATATATATTAGAGAGTGACTGTTGGGAAAACCTATCTACACAAAAGATTTTGAATATATTCTCATTTCAGCACAAAAGAGACATTTTCGAGGTGGTTCTGGGCTGCTACCTTTCCCAATACTGGGAAATAAAATGTCATGTTTGACACAAACCACCTATAAAATGGCTAGATGGAGCTTGACAGCAGATTCTTTTTATACCCTCTATTAAGGAGTTTCAACTAGTAGTAAACTTTAAAACCAGATGACAGCTTAAAAAAATTTAGTTTATGAAATCTATCAAGGTTTAATATAACCTCATTCCAAAATGCCATGGGCTCTTAAGGTGATGACCATAGAAAATACAGATTATCTCCTGAGCAATGCATAGCTACTGAATTAAGTCCCCAAATCCCACAATGTGTCTAAGTTTTAAAAATTATGTTAGTAAAGTTAATTTTTCAAATCTCCTATAATAAAAACCATTGTCAGTATGAAATTTCTCCAGTATTTATTTTTTTAAATATTAATGTCACCCACCTGTAAATATTTTTATGACATTTTTACAGAGTTCTTTACTAAAAATAGTAGTTTCTGCCCTGGCCAGTGTTTCCCAGGAATGGTTGGAGTATCAGCCCAGAGACTGAAGGGTCAGGTGTTCGATACCCAGTCAAGAGCAGGTACCTGGGTTACAGGTTCCATCACTGGCCCCAGTCAGGAGGCAACCAATCGATGTGTATCTCTCACATCAATGTTTCTCTCTTTCTCTCTCTCCCCTTCCCTCCCTCCTTTCCACTCTCTCTAAAAGTCAATGGAAAAAATATCCTCCAGTCTGGATTAACAACAAAAAAATTTGTTTTTAAAGTAGTTGCTGTCCTGCTCAGAATAAATACCAGGTGTGAACACAACAAAAAAATAAAACTTAGTATTTGCCTCACTAAGTATCAATTCACATTTTCATGACATGAGAGGAATAGTCAACTTGAAAGCAGTTTATTTCCTCATTGAAATCCTCTGCAGGCATTGCAGAGCTAATAATTTAAAATATTCCATCACTAAGAGCTTTACTGAGATCTAGTTCAAGGGTCTGGTCTGTTAGCTAAGGTTTATTTTCCCAAGCTAGAATTTTATCTTGTTCAAGAAAGATCATAATTTGACATTAAGTTATACTCTCACTTTGTATGAGAGCAAACAAGGTACTCCTTAAATTAATTCACTATAATTGAGAAAATTATTTGAACCTCTCTGAACATCAGTTTCTTTGTATATAAAATGGCTTAGCCATGCTAATTCCACTGGTTTGTTGTGAGGCTTAAATAAGACAATGTAATAGCATACTACATTTGAATGCCTACGTGTTTTAAAATATATGTGAAAACAGAAACAAGCAAACAAACACAAAACAACTGGTAGCAGTGCTTGCCTGTAGGAAGCCTGGGAGACAGATTTGGCACCTTATAAATTTTATATTTTTAATAATTTGGTACTATGTGCACATGTTAACTACTCAAAAATGTTAGTTTGAAAGGACCACGAGTAACAAAGCCAACAAATCATACAGGTGGGGCAAAAGTAGGTTGACAGTTGTGAATACGTGAAAGTTTATTCTTGATTATTATTGATTAATAATGGTATTATTATTATTGATTAATTATGGTATTATTTTTCATCCGAGCAAACTATAGACCTACTTTTGCCCCACGCTGTGTTTATTTGTATAGAAAAAGGTGCTCAATAAGTGTAAAAATGTAAAATTATTCCCATATTCTTCCATTCTCAGGAAATAGATTTCATTCTTGGGGGGGGGGGGAGGATTTCTCTTTTGCTCTGTTTCTAATTACTCTGCTACTCTGTGAGTGGAATTTACTTAAGGTGTTAACAACATGATGGCCTGGTCTTGAGGTTTGTTTGCTTTTGCTCACATCCATGACACACTTTACACCTGTGTTAGTAATGCTTCGATTTCATAGGGAAATGTTTTTTCACCTTCTGTTTCTTCTCACCACACCCTTCTTAGGAACTGTCATCTAATCCATCGAGTGATCTAAGCCACATTTTTACTTCAGTTTGACTTGTGAATAGAAAGTCCAGAGTACAGATGAGCTTTTGTTTTTAACACATGTTTTTCAGATAGCTCTGCAGTGGTGGAAATGCAGTTCACCAAACTTTTTGTTCATCTCGGTCAAAAACGCTTTCCTTAGAGACACTTTAAAAGGCTGACAGCTAAAAAAGAATGGCAGTGTACTCAAATAGCAACTTTTATACTTGACAATTTCTGAATGGTTAGTTACATCTGTCAGCACTAATGCATCTTACTCCAATGAATTGTTCTTGAGATATCAACTGTCTGTGTTTTCTTTTGTAGAGAGATTTAAAAACTTTCTTGGGCAGAGTGTTCACAACCATTTTTAAATATATATAACAATTCCTTGAGTACATTATTCTATCATAAATTTAATAAAATTGAACAAATATATTTTCTTTTACTAGTAGCTTGGTATATGTGGAAAACCCCAAAATATCTATCTTAACCATAACATTATTTCAAACATAAGATAACATTTACCTAATTAATACACTACTTCAGATTCTCAAGAAGACATATTTATGGTCAGAAAACTGGCAAGTTATCATTATGCTAAAAAATCAATGTATAATTTGATAACTTCATAATTGACCTAGAAACTACAAAAGAAGTTTGGCAAGTAGGCATTTTTGTTAAACATAGTTGTAAATATGCCAACTGAAGTATATAGTAAATTTCTTTTACTCAGATATCTTTAGATCATTTCAAATAGCCACAGAATATACCAAGTCTTTAATCCATAGTAAAAATGCACAAGTATATTAAATGAAATATATTCTGAGTTGATATTATATTTCTGCTTAATGAGAATGCAAGAGAAGGTGATTCCACCACCTATAATTTTATGTGAAAATAACAAATATGTCATACATTTTCTGGAGCAATTATCCATGATAAGAATCCTATAGAAACCTCAGCAGAAAATGTGATCTAAGACTGGTTGTAAAGGAATAGTTACTGATATTGAGCCCTGACAGTATCAGAATGTGCCCTTCATGGCCACCTCGTTATCTGGTGCCCTCCAGCTCACAGGAATTGCTCTGACTCTTGCCAAAAATAATATTCAGGTGGGAGGCAATTTCCTATAACTGGAAGCAGCTGGTATCCAAACTGCAAACTTCCTCTGGTTTATAAGTCAGCTGTTTGATTAAATTCTGTCTTTAGTAAAAAATTGAGTTAATAGCCCTTCTACTGAACAGCTCTTCTATTTTCATTGAATGACCAACCTATTGTTATTAAAAGAGAAACAAATCAGTCATGCTTCCTTTGCCTTTATTTGTATTGATTTTTGCCCTCCTCATGTGGGAGTGGATAACAAAAAATAACTAAGTTTTGAAATCATTAACCAAATGAATGAGAGCAACAAATATCTATATATATCCAAATAACAGTTTCTTATGTTGATGTTTTTGTTATTTCAACTCTATCCTAAATAAAGTTTACATGTAATCACAACCATAATTATAGATTTTACTCACATTAAAGCAAGGTAAATGAAAAAAAAAGTGATTAATTAATGACATTCTTTACATTTCTGATTATACCTCCTCCTATTGGGCATGATATGCCTGACTACATTCTGATATGATATTGTTCAGTGTTCACCTTTCAGCAACCCTGTCTTCACCTTTCCTGATTTTCATCACCTAGCATGTGGTTGAGAGGGCAACTAATAATTTAATATTTTTTTATTTTTTAAGGTAAAGAGGATACAAGGCATCCTGTGATAGGTGTTACAACATGAAAATATTTGAAATTGACATCTGAACATATTTTAGGCTGCTTTTACAACACATTTTAAACTAACACTCTGTTATTTACAAAAAGCAAGAAAAATAATTCACCTGAGGTTGAAAAATATATCATATCTACATATTAATATGTTTTTATTGATTTTTTTTTTAGAGAGAGGAAGGGAGAAGAATCGAGAGATAGAAACATCGATGAGAGAGAAACACCAATCTGCTGTAAAACAAAAAAAATCGACCTTAATAAAAACAGTACATCAGCCTGGCCGCTGTGGGTCAGTGGTTGAGCTTCAACCCAAGAAGTAAGAGGCTGCTGGTTCGATTCCCGGCCGGGAACATGCCCTGGTTTTGGGCTGGATCCCCAGTGGGGGGCGTGCAGGAGGCAGCCTATCGATGTTTCTATCTCTCAATTCTTCTCCCTTTCTCTCTCTCTCTCTAAAAAAAAAAAAAAAAATAGTCAATAAAAACATATTTTTAAAAAAACACAGTACATCAGGGAAGACACAAACGTCCCATGGTCCCGTGGAGAAAAAAGTTAAATTACAGTGATTGAATATAGGTTAAACTCAAGGCAAGAATGGGCATTTAAACATTTCAAAGTGCCTTTGAAACATATAGTTAGCTTATTCACAGTTTTTTGTGCTTTTAGAAAAGGGTTATTTCTATTTTTTTAATTACACTTATTGTGGTGACGTTGGTTAAAAGGGTTATTTCTTTACCATGTAAGATAAAATATTATTGCAGCATGTTATGGTGAGAACAAGTCAGATTTGAGCTTGATATTTAACTGAGTGAAGAGAACATAAGATGTTTTGAATCCCAAAGGTACTATACTATGACAATGTGAGATGTCATATGAATTCTGTTTACTTAACTGGTCACTTGTACTTAATATATTTTCTAACCATCATTTTTTTAAACTCATTTTCCAAGATAAAGTGTCTTTCTATTCATATTTAAAGTCGGGAGTTGAAGTTGTTCAGTGGTTCTCTCAGTGTCACTATTTTTCATTGCTTTGGGGTTTCTCAAAGCCTGGTTGGTGAAAACACATCAAAGAACCACAGGTTTTACCAAAGAAATTGACTTGGGTTGGACCACTGAGAATGTCTATTTTACATTGCAAAGCCCTTATTTGAAAGTGAAAATTGAGGGTGTGAATAAAGAATATTATTTAAGCAATCAGATTAATAACACTTTCTCAAAGGCATTAATAATGGAAGATTCAGAGAAAGTTTTCCATTTATCTAATAAATATGAAACTCCTTTGAAAATGGAATAAATAGTATTATTTAAATGTTTAGGTTCTAATTTATCTATGCCCATTTTATTTTCTGAATATTTTTCAAATCAATGAATTAAAAAACATAAAAACATCCACATGATCAACAAGATAATATATTTTTACAGTCATTGTGATAGGTTATTTTGAGAAAATTTTATAATTTTTTGTTATTTTGTTTTGCTGACAATTCACTGTAAATAAGCAGCAGTGTGTTTTCTGGATGAAATAATATGAGACACTTTCTGTTTCAAGGAAAGAAACCATAATATTTACCAACTTCAGTTTGTTGAAAGGTCGTGTGTTTTAATGTAGGAGGTTTGGGATTAAACAGGCCTGTATTTGAACTTTCACCTGACTCGCCTAGTCATTAGCTGAGCAACCTTGGGTTTCTTGAACTGTAAAATAGGGATACATTTACGTCATGGGGTTGTTGACAGAACTAAATGAGATAATTTGGAAGTGTCAAGCCAGGGCCAGGCTGCCTAGCAAGCACAGAGCAGTATTCAGTAAATATTAACTTCTCTTTCTCCAACCCGTTTCCCTTTTCCCTTCTAGTCTTTACCTTCTGATTACGGAGTCTTCCATTAAACTCTGACCTAGAGTAAACTTAGTTTAGGTTGGAATGAGTCAAAGCACAACAGAATTTGAACTGTAGTGATTATGAGCTGTGTTTGTCAAAATTCCCTCCTCTCCAAACGCATCTCTGTTATATCTGAGGTTATGCGGTGTACTTTTTTATTTTACTGTAATAGCTTCTGCTAAGTTAAAACACTTCTCCAAGTTGATATATTAAAATATATAAAGCAAGAAAAAAGTGGCAAAGAAAATATTAGTACTTTCTGAATTATAATAAAATATAAGAATCCATTAAAAAGAATGTATTAGAAATTTCATTTTCATAACATGAGAATTATAAGCAAGATTTTACAATGACTCCTTATCCTAATAAACAAGATTATTAGAATCATAGTATCTTTACACATATAAAAGCAAAGAGTTCATGCACTTTCTAAGTTTTTCTTTGGTTATGATGGAAAGAATAAAACTTCATGTTTTAGTAATATGCACTGAATCATATTTTACTCAGCTTTTCAAAGGTAGTACTAAATGAGTTGTCAGGTCCTTAATCAGCGGATGATCATTTAATAAAATACTTTAATAAAGACATAAGATTAAAAAACAAGGAGCTTTGCAAAATGGTGCAGAGTGTAGTTTTGTTTTCGTTTTAGCATGGTCTTAACACCAAACTTGCATTTTGTGTTTCTTGCCTTAACTGAATTAAAGGGTGTGTGGTTTTACTTTGTCACAACACAGATGGAGAGCTGTACTCTGGAACCGCAGCTGATTTCATGGGCCGAGACTTTGCTATCTTCCGAACCCTTGGGCACCACCACCCCATCAGGACAGAGCAGCACGACTCCAGGTGGCTCAATGGTAGGTGTGACTCCAGGTGGCTCAATGGTAGGTGTGACTCCAGGTGGCTCAATGGTAGGTGGTGCTTGTAAGAACATAGACACGTAGCCGGTGTAACTGCTGCAAGTGACTAGGGAACTTTCTCTGCGTAGTACAAACACTATGACTTGAGAGTTAGTATGGTGACTTCATGGCTGTGGGTGTGAGAAAGTTGGGCAAAAGAGAAAAGAGAGATTAAGGATTCAGGAAAATATTTACTTTGTGCCCAAAGTGAACTTTCTCAGTAGTTAACTATGGAAAGAAATAGATCTGAGCTGGAGCTACGGAAGGGAGGCTACGGAAAATGATAAGATGACTTAAAATCCTGTCTTACAGCACCACCACAACAAAGCTCATGATGTAGTGTGTTTTTTCCCTCCATGCCTCTATATTGCCTTGAGAACATCATTTAAGTTATTTAACATTGTTTTTAAATTGTGCTAACGACAGCATCCCATTGAAAGTATTTTCAAAATGTCAAAGGATTTTATAGCATTTAACCTGACTCTCCTTTAATCTTTCTAAAATCCTGTCTCCCATTTTATAAGTGAGGAAATTGAGCATAATATCTTATCTTAGATTACATATAACCAAGTCACAGAAGATTTTGAAAAAGAACCCAGTTTCTCTAACTTCAGGCACTCGCTTCACTACTTGACCAGGAGATGCTTTTTTCTCTCTCTTTCTCTCTTTAGTAAATAAATAATTTTAGCATAGGAGAAAATGTACAAAATGTATGTGCCTAAAATGAATAAATACTATTTTCATTCAGGTTTGGAAATAAATAAACCTCATATGTTCTTATATCTAGAGTTTGATTTCATTTTGGTGATTCATTATCCATTCATCAAAAGTTTTTATAGTGGTCCCCATAGCATTAACATGGTTATTTTTTTATTATTATTAAAGAATTATCTCCACTTACATCTGCCATTAGTCTTATAAAATATAGCTGCCTGGTCCCTAATCTTGCATCCATGAGCTTTTGCCTGGTTTCACATGCCTCACTGATAAGGAGGGAACTCATGGCTTATAGTCCATCTATGTTTTCAGTAAGATGCTGGATTATCTCATTCTTTGAAATTCTGCCACACTTGCTTTTCCTGCTCTTTCTTCTGGGGAACCCCCAAATTCATTTCATCACTGACCGTTGATTTGTTAGAGCCAAAAATTACAGTTTGGCCTCTGAACAACACTGAAATGTTAGGGGACTATGAGTTGTCTGTTACAATCTTTGTTCTGATCTATCTCATATTTTAAAGTGACTGTTCAAAACATAAAACAAGCCGCAAATAAGCTCAATCAGTATTTCTTCCCTCCTGCAACAGCACATCTGACCAACCTATTATTTTTTCCTTATTAGTGTGAATGGTGTGCCTCTTACCTTCCGCATTTCACCTTTCTGCCTTTTCGCCTAATTGCATTGATGACCTTTCATAAATTTACCCAATTCACATTTCTTTTGCTGTCTTTATCTCTTCTTCAGCGCTGATTTCTCCCTCTGGCCTGAAAACTTGCTCATCCATCCTATTCAAGCACTTCCTTTAATCATCGCATGCCGTGAAATTTCGGTGTATCTGAGTTCATAGCCTTGTTACAAACTTGTTTTCTCAACTTTTTCACCCCTTTATCCACTTTCAACCTGACTTTGATCCCATGAAACTGCTCCTCCAAAGGTCACTGATGACTTTCCAAAGCTTTCTATCAATCTCCATTTAGAAAAACCTCTCCTGCAGTAATTGTCACTGTTAACTAGCCTTTTCTCTTTAAAAGTCATTTATCTTGGCTTAGCTTTCTGCCTGCTCTCCCAAGTTTCAAATAAGTTTGATATCCCTTCCCCATTGTTTTTCCCTTTACTGTAGATGATGCCTAAGGTCATTTAATTAAGTTCAAACACTGTGGTAATCAAAGGAGGTTGGATACATAATCAAATACCTGCTCCTGGGGGTAGAGAAAAGTACAGTGGTAGCTGGGTGACCATCTGAGGAATTATGTGTCTCACCAAGAAAGAGAAAAGATGCTGAGATCATGATAAGGCTGCCTGAGTAAAACTATCCAAGAGCCTAACTCCAACATCCCAGAGGACAATTTTGGAATATCCACTGTGGCTATCTGGTCTATTCTCACACTGAAATATTTATTTAGGAAGAAAAATGTTTGTTTTGATTCTGCAAGGAGACTTTGATCTCCTAAGAACCCTAAAAGGCATACAGGCTTTCACTGTCCATGAGAGAGGAAATCTCTTTATAAAATAGAATAACATGGAGGAGAGTTCAGTATCCATTTCATTTTTATGGCCTTGGAGAAAATACGTCACCAAGTTAAAGTCGCGTTTGTGCTGCACACACTCACATGTTGACAGCCGAGTCTGAAGAATTTACACTGTGGGAAAACGGTCATTGTCCACAGCTCTGTACTTCATCTCTGCAAATGTGTAGTTCATTTGAGAATTCAGTTATCAGTCTCTCAGCACTAAACGTGAGAACTGATTTTACCAAATTAGCACAAAGGTTACATTTGACAGGGTGCAGAAACCAGAACCGCTGCTGGAGGGAGGGTGCAGACACGCTTGAGACAGAACCGAGGAACTGTGTGCATCTCAAGCCTCCCGAAATCAAGTGCCATTTCAGAATAAAACTAGAAACATCATGTTTACACATTCGTGCATAAAATAAATGAATTTTGAGGCACGAGTGCAGACTACGTAATCATTTGTGCTGCCAGGAGTAATAAGTTACCTTGCAAGGTACTTTATGTAAGGTCTATAAAAATTAATTTTGGCACAGAACTTACTTTAGTTTTCTCAAATTAATTCAAACCATTTATTTTTTGAAAAATCAGTTGTCCTATTTTCATGACTTTTAATATCCTTCTCAATAGAAATAAGAAACAAAACAGTTGCCTAGAATAGGGTCTTGAAATACCTTGATTTTTAATGGAATTTCACTATTTTCATAATTACTTGGTAAAATTATATTTTTATAATAGTATCAATAATAGTTTAAATTCAGTTTAATTTTAACAGGAAATATTAGAAATAACTAATACATTTAGGTGAAGAAACAAAAACTGCTTTTTTTAAAAATTTTATCATTGACACTAGCTCCTAGTTTAAGGCTGATAGATGTTAGAACAACTTTTGATTTCAGGAAATGTACTGGTGTTTGCCATGACATGCTCAATTTCAGAATGTTTTTTCTTGTGTTTTATAAATTTTCTCAATATCGTATTTTTTTTTTAAACTTCAGCTCTAGTTTTCACTTACTAACAATGTGAGAATTAGGTAAATATGTTCTTTATATATTCATAGTAAGGATACAAACAAGTTTCTGCTATTGTTACAGTAATGATTTCTTAACATTTAGTATTTAAATACCACTACCTAGTCTTATACACATTAGCCATCCATTAGAGCAGAAAAAATAGCAATTATTTTCCTATTTGATGGATACAATTTTCTGTATTATTTATGTCTTGGACTAATATTGGGATGTTATGTGTTATGGAGGAAAGACTATAGTCTTTAGAACAAGACAAAGTTTCACCTTTGTCTACTACTATAGACCTCTTATAGTTGTGAAAAAAATGACCACGATATTCTATAGGGTGTCCCCAAAAAAATGTATTCACACACTTTGAATAATTATAAAGGCAATGTTTATCAAGATACCTTTCATTTTCAAAATTGAGCTATCAACTGTTAAAGTGTGTATGCATTTGGTGGGGGGGACGCCCTGTATAAAATATACTAAACAAGTATTGGCATGTGGTAAGCACTTACTAAATGTGAATTTTCTCTGTACCCTTTATTCCACTTCCATTGGGTGGAGCACACTCAGAAAGCTTTGTCAGATTCATTCTGTGAGTGATTATATTTGAGCCAGGGTGAAAGGGTAGTCACAGTAGGGTTTAATATATGAAACTCCATGGATCCTTGAGAGAGTCAAGGCCCAGTGATCACAAACAGACCTAATTACAGTGCCCAGGGTGTGAGGCCTTCCCACTCATTTCAGGAAGACCTGTTTTCTTTTAGTGGGTTTCCTAAAAGTACCATGCCTGTGGATAGACCAACCCACTTGCTTTTTTCTGTAATTGAAATAGTATGCTAGTCATCATTTTACTTCCTCTCACTTATAACACTCATACCAGCCTGGCCTGCCCTTATTGGAATGAGCGTATAGCTTCCTCTGTGGTCATGCACCAGGATATTTCATGTTCTCTAAAGATTCAAATTTCTCCACAAGATATATCTTTATGTAAACAGAACCAAGAAATGTGATTGCAAATAAATTATGAGAGTACAAATTAATGTTCTGTGGTACCAGATACCTAATCTCAAATCATTTGTACAACTCTTTTGATGTACTATTTTAATTCTATTATCTTTAAAGGCATAAACTATGTCAGAGAATCCAATTAGATTTTTTTTATAAGTAAAACGAATTATCTAGTTTTGGGTAATGTCAGGCTTCTCAATGATGCCATTTTAAATTATTTCTCTGACTTAAGTAAGTTAGTAATATATTTCGCTGACCTTAGAGAAAAAAGCCCTCTGGAAGCCTTATTTTATAGTTATATGAGTAGTGGAGTATTACAGAAGTAGAGTGACCATTTAGTTAAAACAGCAACAACAACCACAAATGTCATCTTGGTTTTCACAGCCTGTAAAGACGAAACAAGGATTCAGTCTTTTTAACTTTTGAATTACATCTATGAGTTATGCTCTGTTAGTTGACAATTATGAAATGTGACTGTATAGAGTCACAAGTAAAAATGATCATATTTTTGGTTATTTTTGTTGAAATTAGGCGAAACATTGATATGCAATAATTTAAAAGTGTTCATACCTACCAGTCACTATGCTGTACTCGGGAAACCAATATAGAAAGTAATATAGAAGGTAAATAATATAGAAAGTAAACTGTAATTGAAAAATAAATAATATAGAAAGTAAACTGTAATTGAAAAATAAAATAAAAACAGATCCCAACAACAAAGCAGTGTTCATATCTATATCTATATAAAACTTCATAGTTTTCTGTTTCTTTTATGAATCTATTACCCAGGGAAATTTTTATCCCAATAAAGAATGCATGCCCCAAGTATAATCTTTTCAAAAATATACACCATGAAATTATTCTACTCTCTAAATGATAATACATTCAATAAGTTCACTAAATATGCCTTTTTTATTTCAAAATGGTCAAAACATTAACAATATGTACCTTTACTTGATTTCCTTTTCAGAGGACCTACTTTCTATGTCACACTTTGTCTAAGGCACATAATCACTTTCAACTGGTTTTGTTTGAAATTACATGGCACTAATGAGGAAAAATGAATAAAATTTTGGAATAACAGTTAACTCAGTGGCAATGTTTGGAAGGTGATTTTATGTTTTTCATGGCTCTGAGAAAATGTACCTAAATAAAATAGTAAGGATATGTTATTTAAAATTTTTTTTAATGATGGGCTAAAAAAAATCAACTGTCAAGTATGGCCCATTAATTACAAATTTTGAACCACTTATTTCAGAATTTATATCTGAATGGTGAGAGTAGAAAAATAATATTTAAGTATATCATTACGCTCACTTATAGGAATCCCATTTATAAATTAAAATCAATGAAAATGTATAGATATGAGACAGTATCTTGGATAATTCTTTAAATTAAAGTCAGCTCTCTTTTTCCTCTTAGTCCTGAAAATTTTTCTCTCTGGTCTCACCATCAGTTTAATGAATTCAGAGCCTGTCCATACTAATTTCCTCTTCTAGAGTCACTACATTCAGAGCTCTGTGGACCTCAATAGGGATTTACTGCTGACTGGGTAATCTGGGTTCATGTGTGCAGTGACATCAAGCAAGAGATTTACCCAGAGAAGTGGATGCCATGACAATGTGTGTAACCATGGTGTGACTGCCCTTTCTGACACGGCTCTCAAAAGATTTCCCTCTGTGAAAACAGGGGCCTGTTTGCAAATTAATTAGTTTCTGGCGGCAGCTTGATTGTTGACCCAGAGTTTGTAGAGTGGAAAAACAATCAGATTAGTGTGCTCAGGGTAAAAGACCAGTGTGGAGTTGCGTGTGGCTTGCTCAACTATTGAAACTATGAATGGACTGAAACAAATTCTTTTCAGAGAACCCTAGGCAGAGGTTAAGTGCGATGAGCCTAGAGCTCCCCAACAGCAGGAGCTGGGGAATTAAAGGATTTTAGCCGGATAAAGCTGAATGCCGGTAAGCAGTTCCACTGAACTTTAATAGAATGGATAATTTTGACTAACATTCCCTCCCCGCAAAAAACAACACTTACTATGTTCTAATCACTTCAGTGGAAGGAATAAGTTTAAGCTTACAGTATTATTAAATTTCGGCTTGACAAAAATGCTTTCATAGAGGTGGGTTTCAGAAGCTTTCAGACTGGAAAGTTTTAGTTACAATGTCTCAAAAATTAATATATGTAAATGAAAAAAAATTCTAAAATAATGCCTTTTCATGTTGATAAAATTTTCATATGTTTACCTTAACTTTTTTGGAACTATAGTCTTCAAATGACCAATAAAATTAATCCTGAGTCAGGAATGTTGACTCATGATAATTTGTTTTAGTCAATAAATTATTGTTTATACTCAATTTTGTAAGGCTACCCAACACAATAAGCTGTACATACTTTTCCTTTGTAGATACCACTGGCAGAGGCTCCCTAAATATGGCTCTGATGGCTATCACAACACTTTTCCATTCAAAAATCATTTATGTCTCTCAGTTTTCAAGTGAATTGAATCCAGATTTCACTCCCTGTCAAGTTCTTTGACATTTAATCCTAAGTGACCTCTCTAATATCTGACTTTAACATACTCAAATAAGAGAGTTGGTTGTCCTCAAATTTACTCTCTTTTTTATTTAATCATTCTATTCTCCCAGTGGATTTTAATCTTTCCTACCTTTGAATCCCAAGAGCACATAGATGCATGTTTGTGTTTATCACAGTGCCTTCCTTATGCTCTAGATATATTAAATAAGAAACAATTCATTGAATCTAACTCCTAGGCTCCGAGGTCAGTTTACCTGAGTTTGTATTCCAGGCCCTACACTTACTACTTATGTGACTTTTACTTTATTTTCTCCACCCATTTATGATTTGTAAAATGGAGTTAATTCTAATATCTTATACTGGTTTTCTAAAGATGCATGAGATAGTTTATTTAGGGTTGTAAGAGCAGTGTCTGATAATATGATAAATGCTTATGATTACTGTGGTTGCTGCCGATATTTTCATATCAACTTTATACATAGTACATAATGCATGTATGTATTATGTGAACAATATAAATTAATACATTAATAGTATATAATGCACGTTTGGCAGATTTATACAGTGAACAGTTATGTTTGCTTTCTCAATCTGTTCCCTGGTTATTTTGTTTTGTTTTGTTTTATTTAATTGATTATTGTCATAAGCACCTATCACACCAAGAATATATAAAATATTTAGCTTTAGTAGTAAAATAATAATCAAATTTTTAATGAAATTGAGCTTAACAAAATTAGCATGTGAAAAAAATGAAATGATAAGCCAAGGCTAAATTCCAATGAATGCATTTTTTCTAAGCATTAACTTAGTTCTAGTAAGTGCAGTAATCAGCACTCAAATAAAGAAACAATGAGGTTAATTTTATTAAATATTTTCCAGAACAGTTTTTTAAAAATGCATCTTTATTGATTTCAGAGAGAGGAAAAGAGAAGGAGAGAGAGAGAAGCAGCAGTGATGAGAGGGTCATTGATCAGCTGCCTCCTGCACGCCCCCAACTGGGGATCGAGCCCTCAACCTGAGCATCTGCCCTGACTGGGAATCGAACCCCGATTGCCTGGGTCCTAGGTCTATGCTCAACCGCTGAGCCACACCCAGCTGGGCTCTAGAACACTTTTTAAAGAGACATTGACTACATTGATGACTCTAGGAAAATCATTTACCCTGCCGTATCACAACTTAGCTTTTAAATGTTTTCACTTGAGTACATTGTATGTAAATTTTGGGATAGTTGTTAAGAGCCTGGAATTCATGGAGCTGGGCTGCTGGAATTGGACAGTAGCTGATCGACTACAGACAGCTAATATAAGCTCTCTGTGCTCAATGTTTCCTTTTTTTAAATGCAATAATAATAATTATTCCTTGTTCAATTGTTTTGAGGATTATGTATGACTAAACTCATATAAAGTATTTCAAATAGTAATTACTATTACCAACAAACAAACAACAAATTCAGTTGATGTTATCTGGTTTCATAATATTATGTAAGAATTTTAAAGAAAGAAACAATGAAAATACCTAAATATGTCAAATCACTATAAATGTAGTAGAATGCACAATCTCACTTAACTGAGCAGCCACATATTTCTAGGAAAGCAACAAAAGTGGCTTAAGGGAACAAGGTGAAGTGATAGTCACCTCTACCCTTTCCTTAGACTGAGTCTCTACATACAGATTTCTTGCCTCACAATGTCTGTACATTTTGAAGAAAATAAACCTATTACTTCTTGGCTGCCATAAAAATAAAAAGGCCTTAAATAAGCTTAGTGACATACTTATTACTAAATTACTTACACATAACAAAAAGCCATTAAAGTCCTCTAAACTTCATATATCAACTAAATATAAATTACAAAATGTTATCCAGGAAAAGAGTCTTTAAAATGTTTTCCTGATAATATTAATTAAGAAGATTTAAGTGTTTAGATGCTCTTAAAAGAAACATTTTCAGGTTAGAAATGTTTGTGTTGCTGTATGATTTAAGAACTAGATGAGAAAAATCAAAGTCCTTTCACCTCCCACCCCAGCCTCCCACATCCTGCTCTCAGGAATCTATCGATTTCCTATGACACTTTTGGATCATAGCATAAATTCTGCATTTTAAACAGTATACCATTATATATGTGGTACTATTATTATTTTTAATATATTGAATCAAAAATAATATGCATTTGAAAACTAATTACAATTTATTAGTAGTAGTAATTTTATAAATTAATATGAATGTATATATTTTATTCATCAGAAGCATAATTTTTGTTATTTTGCTTGATGATTTGCTAAAACTATTTTTGGATTTAATGTAGGCCGACAGAGGAAGGGACCCATGAAAAATGTGTCTTTTCAATATGTTTATAAATTCATATAAATCCAAATAATCTCCTTTCCTCATTTAATTACTAATTTTAAAAGATTCCAGAGTTTCAGTATTATAGAGAGCTATCTCATTTACACATTTATAAAATCCCACTATGAATGTGTATGGGGAATTGGTGAAAGCAGATTTAGCTTTCTATTTGGGAACCACAATGCCTTTTCTGCTTAGCATGCAACAAGATGTATGTTACAGCCCTCACAAAGTTGTGATTTGGGCTTATAATTGTGTTATGACCTATTTATAATGTATTGAACTTCAATCTCACTGATCCTCAAAGTTAAGTAATGTCAAAGCTAATATTAAACTGATGACTGCCACTTAATTGCTTAACACTCATAGAGTCAGTGTTTATCAAATGTGTTTTCTAAACACATTTAAGAGTGAATGAAAAATTATACCTTTGTTCTGCAGGATGAGAAAGTAATTTTGTAAATCAAAAAATAAATGAATTTGGAAGATAGGAAGCAAAAGGGATATATTATCACAAAATCTTACTCATTTTGGGGTGAGTTAAAGAGAAATTCAGTCATACTAACTATTCAAATTTTGGAATTTGGGCTTATATGCCTAGGATGCACCAATAAGGTACAGGTCTTTGATCAATGACTTTTATGTGTTTTCTGTAATCACATTAAATATTTTGATTGAAAAGAAATTATTAAAGTAGTGGGATAGTGCTGTTTGCAGTAACAAGGCTAATGACTGACCTCCTTGTGTTGATTCTATTGATTTCCTTTAAATAAAAGAGAAAAATCACATTCTTTGTAGATATCAAGTTAAATGTAGCCAACTTTGATCAACCAATCATTGCCCAAATTAAGAAAACTATAACATAATTGCCTTTGAAAGACCTTGAGATCGTTGTATGTTAATGAATCTTAAAATGTGAAATAATTTTACACATTTTTCCAAACGGGCACTACTTTTGTTTCCTTCCTTGTTTATTTTTAATTCCTGTGTGAGAGCACCTTGTGGAAGGCAACGGAAAAGCTTGGCTGGAGCTCAGACTGTGGCCGCAGGAAGCAGAGCGACAAGGGCAGAGTCTTCGCCAGCCCAGCGGTGAGAGCTGGCTTGATAGTGAGAGGCCGGTGGCCGCACCAAAGATAAAAGCGGTCTTGTCATGAAGATTTGCAAAATCTCCACTAAATTTACTATTGTTTTAATTTTGTCTTCTTGATTTCATATAAATGTGCTGCCACTCCATGTATCAATGCTGCCTATAAACCGCTCATTAATTCCCAGTTTGTCCTTGGAAAGATCACAGTTTGTTAGCAAAAGGTGTTAGTAAAGGACATTCTGATAATGATAGCAAAAGTAAAACTTTCTCTACTACACTTTAATGCAACTGAGGAAGCTGAGTAAGTCATGGCTATTATGATTGATTACTTGGAACTATTACTTGTTTTCTAGGATTGGAAACAATAGGTCATCATAAAGAGAAAGAAATGTTTATAAAAAAAAACAAATCTGTCCATTGGTAGAGTGACATCTGCAAAGAAAGATGAAAAAGAGGGAAGAATAAAGAAAGAAAAGAAAACAGTAATATATAATGATTAATATACCTTTCTTTTTAGATTTTGTCAGTGTCACTCAACCACAATAAACATTTATTACTATAATAAAATTTATATCACAAGCTGAAATAGATATTCCCAAACTACACCATAATCTTCTATCTAAAGGCCTAACCCTGAAGTTCATAATGTAAGTTAGATGTGATACACATTTAAGAATTTTTTCATAGTTTTAGAGCATTGCAAAATGTCATTGGAATGTATATTCATTCCTCTTCAACCAGGGTGAGTTTTATAAGTTCTTTATAAATTTTGGAAATTAACCCCTTATCAGATGTATCATTAGCGAATATGTTCTCCCATCTAGTGGGCTATCTTTTCATTTTGTTGATGGTCTCCTTTGCTGTGCAAAAACTTTTTAGTTTGAGGTAATCCCATTTGTTTATTTTTTCTTTGTTTGTTTTCCTTCCTATGAGAAATGTGTGAGATTTAATATCTTAAAACTATAGTTTAATCCAAAAAGTAAGGGAGGAGGTACAACTATCCATTTTTTAATGAATCATAAATTTTTTGATTCAATTGATTTTCAGCCTTTAACTCAATATCATTGACTGAGGCTTTCACTGTTAAATTGTAGAAAGAGATGACAACTTATGAGGGAGACTATATTTTGTTCGTATATCTGCAGTCTACTCTTAGAGAATATGTGTATAAGAGAGTTCAAAAAAACCAAAAAAATTGGAAACCCTTTTTTGAGGTTTTGAAGAAAATTATGGGAATCAGAAAAAGTATAGATAATAAAATATAGATTTTTAAAAGATGTTACTTTTAATGGCACACTTTCCTAATTATAAAGAAATTTTCAAGAGCAGAAGTCATCCCCAAAATAATGAGACAAAAAAGAGATTGGTGGTTCCAGACAGACAGTCAGGGAGTGGTGATTCAGTAACAGTAGATGCTGTGGGCTGTTTTCCAATAAATAAGCAAACAAGATCTCTTCAGCTGATCTTTGAGCTTTAATAAATATACAAAAAATAATCAATTATTAGCATTAATCATGATTCTTGATACAAGTATTTTTCTAAGAGTAAAAACATTTAATTTTGCTTTAAGATTTTAATATCTTGTTCAATTAATTAAAACAATGGTTAAGTAGAACTTTTACAATGCATGTTCTGAATAGTTTTCTTAAGTAACTTTTGTCTTAATTAATGTAACACAATTTGATATAAAATTTATACATAACACTAGTTATACTGCCTTCCCATTCTAGCATTAAACAAAAAATACAGTAATTTTCCAATTTGAGGTGGGTTTTACTATTTAAATCTCTAAGTTGTGTCATTTTTTTAAATCTGCCTTTCTAGTAACAGATAATCTATAAGCATTCCTTGTTTTGGTCTCAGTAACATCTTGAGAAATATTATTTAGCAGAAGGGAAACCTACTTTTTCTTGCTGTTTTTAACTAATACATGTATAACATTTCTTGTGTGATCTAAGAAATTTAACATAATAATATGTAATGATAAAAGACTCTACAGTATTTTTCTGATAATGGTTCTTTGAATGTTTTAATACATACATCATGAAAAAATGTAGAAATAGTAGGTCCCCTAGAAAATAAAATAAACTTAAACTTATTTTAAAGTTTATGAAAATAAAATGACAAAATTGGAAGTATCTAATTTGTTTAGAAAACACCTTTATTAGTCTTGATTAGGTATCTATGGGAACAACTTTATATTAGCACTCAAAACACATAATCATTCTTATAGCAAATACAATAGGAAAGAGTTGCAAAAAAAAAAAAAAGAAAGAAAGAATAGAGTTAATGGAGTGCCTGCACTGAACAAAGGCCAAAATTTGATTTAAGCATCAGCAGCAATTTTAAATTGCATCTACCACACTGTAAACTGTGACATTTAGCATTATTACAGTGAAAAATAGAAACTTATAATAATTAAAGCAGTGATTGGAAAAATTGATATTCTTACATGAAGAAATAATTGAAATAATTGTGAAAAACAAACCCTATATCTGTATAGTGGTTTTCACCCTTCAAAGTGCATCCTATAGAATTTCCTTTATTCTACCTGAAGCCCTATGAAATGGAATACTGCAAATAGTACAACTTAAGTAACCTGCAAGAGGATAATAGTAACCTGCAATTGAGCGAAACTGAGACCAAACCCGTATCTTCTGAATTCTGACTGTCCTCTTTCTAACATGCATTTTCCGTTTTTAAAATTTGCATATTTCTTTGTTTGCTAAAGATTTTACATGTTGGAGATGTTTATAAAGTTAGACTTTGGAAAATACAAGGGCCTGCATTTTAGAAAGCAAAGGTTATTGAAAACTTAGCTGGTGTAAACTGTTTCTACTAAGCGTTTGGCCCTTACCCTAGTAGCAGGTCCATCTCCTGGGAGCTTGTTAGAAATGTAGACTCTCAGAGCCCATCCAGGCCTCCTGAATCAGAATCTGCACTCTGTTAAGATCCTATATTAAAATTTGAGGAAGACTAGACTAAACTACCAAAATATATTACATATTTGATTGTTAAAGAGAGACATAGAGATACATGGTTGTGTTCCTGAGTAGACTATCTTATATCTCTACTTAAATTGACGTTAGCATGCAAGAATGTTCCTGTGTGTTTATTGTTTAGACTCCGCTTATTGCATGAGATAATGGTCTAATCCAAACTGAATTTTTTCTAATACTTTACTAATATTAAATTAGTGACTTTTGCTTCCATTTAAACTTGGAAGATATAAATACTAAGTGTATCCTTTGAAGAGGTTGGTTGGAATTTCAAGCAACAACCACTAATAGGACCTTTATATAAGGCTAGTAAGACCCAGCTTGAAACATTCTACAGAGACAGTGGCAGATTAATACAGCTGCTCACACCTTCTGATAAAATCTCCCACAACTACATGTCCTGCTAAATGTTGAGTTTTTTAAAATTGTGGTAGAGGTGGTGACTTCTAGGGTTCAAAGAAGCGTCAGGTAGTTTTTTTGTTTTGTTTTCAAAACAGGTTAATATAAAGTAAATGTCTTTCACTAGAGCTAGACTAGGACTAATACTCTTTTATTTAAAGTAATAAATTGGATGATAAAAAAGCAACATGGTATTTAAAATATGTGATAACTGACTTTTACTTCCCTGTAAACATCTTTTTTGTCAAAGCATCCAGTTAATGAAAACTAGGTAGATTTTTAATACAAAGAAACAAAATTGAATGCAAATAAAAACAAAAAATTATACATTTTATGTTACAACATTAAATTTGGTATTGCAACCTTAAGTTTTAAATTGTAGGAATGTGATACGATACATCGATATTTTAAAAAAACTTTCAAACTTTATGTAAATAAGACTAACAACTTTCTCACTATTCAGTTCACATAGATGTAATCCTAAAAAAAAAAAACAGAAAAAAAAAACCCTCAAAATAAGAGGAAGTTGTGTTAAAATAACAATAATTGTTTATTTCAACACATTGAGATTAAGGAAGTACAAAAAATGGTGGCTAATGCCAAATTTGAATTATTATTTCTTAAAGGGTAATAAGATTTTACAGATTAAACAGGGTTTATAATAAGAATTGTTTTCTGGAAATTCTAATTACTTTGAAAATTATGCTATAAATTATCTTCCTTTCTGCCTTGAATTTCCTTCCCCATATAATTAGACATTTTCAAGAATCAAAACTATTATTGTCTCTTAAGAACAAAAGCCATAGTAACGGCTAATTGTATCACAGTTGAACATGTTTTTCTTCTTTGAAGAGATCCTGAATTTCCGGCATTTAGAGGACATTTTCTGACCAGGAGACGATAGAAATGCTGAAGCTCCACTTGTGTTGCAATCAGTATAATTAATTTCTACCTATAATAACATTCATGTTATTAAAAAGTTGCCAACGTCTGTGTCAAGTAAAATTAACCTAAATCTTCCCTGGTCTCTAAATCATTATTTTAAGAATCAGGCCACAGTCTTACAGGCATTTCCTCTTCCCTAGAACTCCAGGGTTTAATTAGAGGCAACTTCGAGGAAAAGCTCCCTATCAATGCAGTCCTTGAATCAGGGCTTGGGTTATTACTGTGCCCTAGGAAATGGGCAAATACCAAAAAGGAACTTTTTCAAGTTTGCTCATATAATTGACTTTTTATGTCACAGAGTAAAACAATTTTTCAGGATATGTATTAAAAAATTTTTGCTAAATTTTATGATTATATGAAAATTGGCATTTTAAAATAAATAAAACTGTTACTGGTATTCACAAACACCAGTTTTTTTTTTTCATCTGTAGGTTCTGAGCTACTTTTCAGAGAAAAAAAATTAAGGACAAATTGAATAGGCACATAAATTTTAAGAGAATTTAATAGAAAAAAAATTAAATTGTTACAATTGCTTTTGTTTTTGTTTGCTTAGGGGTTTTCTTTCGTTTGTTTTGGACAAAAATTTCAATTCATCAGTTTAACTTTGAATCATGTATAAAATATGTGGGTGAGAAAACTATATGAAACCTTTAACAATATCGAGAAGATAGACAAAGATTAAAAAGGTTTACAAGTCATTCAAGTCACATGGAGCTAGAGTATTCCCAGTAACAGTATTGGATGAAAAAGAAAACTAGAAACAAATACATTTACGAGTATCCAAATATTCCTAATAAATGTAAGAAATAAATTCTAATATTGCAAAGATGATTCAGTAATAAGAAATCTTTTAATTCATTAGCTTAATATTTTAACAATAAAATATACGCTTTATCTTATTTAATGTTGAAAAATAAGATAAATCAAATGACTATGATTAATTAAAATATACTAGCTAGGAGTAGAAGAAAATGTTCTTAACCTGATAAAGAATGAGTTGAAGAATTCTAATTAAAGTTCTTAATGAAGAGAAAAGCATTATTAATATAGGTAATATGCTATTATAATTATTTTTTTAATAATAGACTTTACTTTTTAGAGCAATTTTAGTTAGATTCACAGCAAAACTGAGTGGAAGGTACAGAGATTTTTCATATAACCCTACTCCCACACATGCATAACCTCCCCTCCACAGTGGTACATTTGTAACAGCTGGTGAACCTACAATGACACACCCTTATCACCCAAAGTCCATAGTGTTCACTATTGTTGTACATTCTGTGGGTTTGGAAAGTGTATAATGACATATATCCACCATTATAGTATCATACAGAGTAGTTTCACTGACTGAAAAATCCTCTATATTGAACCTATTCATTTCTCCGTACTTCCTAACTCCTGGCAACCACTGATCTTTTTTACTGACTCCATAGTTTGCCATTTTCAGAATGCCATAAAACTGAAATCACACAATATGTAGCATTTTAAGATTGGCTTCATTTACTTACTAATACATATTTCAGTTTATTCAATGTCCACTCATGGCTTGATAGCTCATTTCTTTTTAGCTCTGGATAAATATTTCATTTTCTGGATGCAGTGCAGCTTATCTATTTACCTACTGAAGCACATTTGGTGGGTTCCAAGTTTTGACAATTTTGAATAAAGCTAGTATAAACATCTATGTGAAGGTTTTTGTGTAGATATAACTTTCAACTCTTGGTTAAATACCCAGGAGCACTATTGCTGGGCCATATGGTAGTGTAAGAAACCACCACACTCTCTTTCAAGGCTGAACAATTTAGAATTCTCATCAGCAATGAATGAGACTTTCTGTTGTTCCAAATTCTTGCCAAAATTTAGTGTTGTCAGTGTTCTGAATATTGACCATTCTAATAGGTGTGTAGTGGTATTTCATTGTTGGTTTAACTTGCATTTTTCTAAAGACATAGACTGTGGAGCATCTTTTCCTGTGCTTATTTGCCATCTACATCTCTCTTTTTTTTTTTTTAACTTTAAATATTTTTTTTTATTTTTTGATTATAGTTGATATACAACATTATATTAATTTAAAGTGTACAACCCAGTGATTAGACATTATATAACTTATTAATTATCACCCTAATAAATCTAGTACCCACCTGACACTATACATAGTTATTACAATATTATTGACTATATTCCTTATGCTGTACTTTACATCCCAGTAACTGTCCTGTAACTACCAATTTGTACTTCTTAATTTCTTCACATTTTTCATCTATCCCCCCAACTCCTGTCCCATCTGGCAATCATCAAAATGTCCTCTGTATCTATGAGTCTGTTTCTGTTCTGATTATTTGTTTTGTTTATTTTGTTTTTCAGAATCCACATGTAAGTGAAATCATGTGGCATTTGTTTTTCTCTCTGCGACTTATTTCACTCAGCACAATAACCTCTATATCCATCCATGTTGTTGCAGATGACAAGGTTTCATTCTTCTTTATGGCTGAGTCATATTTTATTGTATATATGTACCACTTCTTCTTTATCCACCATCTATTGATGGACACTTAGATTGCTTCTATATATTGGCTATTGTAAATAATGCTGCAATGAATATATGGATGAATATGTCTTTTTGATTTAGTGTTTTGGATTTCTTTGGATAAATACCCAGAAGTGAAATTGTTAAGTCCTTCTTTTTTATATAGCCTTTCTTTTCATGTTTATTTCACCTGATATAAATATTGCTACCCCAACTTTTGTTTGTTTGTTTTTATTTTCATGAAATATCTTTTTCCATCCCTTTACCTTCAGTCCACGTGTATCTTCCAATCTGAAGTGAGTGTCTTGTAGACAGCGCATGCAAAGATACTGTTCTGTTATTCATTCAGCCTCCATATGTCTTTTGATTGGAGCATTTAATTCATTTGAATTTAAAGTAATTGTTCATCAATATGCATTTATGGACAATTTATCATTCATACTTTTTATCTCTTTTTTCTTCTTCCCCCTCCTCCTTCTTTTCTTCATCTTCTTAAAGAAGGCACTTTAATATTTCATGTCATACTGGTTTGGTGGTGATGAACTCCTTTAGCTTTTTCTCCTCTGAGAAGCTTTTTATCTGTCCTTCAATTCTAAATGATAGCTCTACTAAGTAGAGTAATCTTGGGTGTAGGACTTTGCTTTTCATCATGTTGAATATTTTATGCTAATCCCTTCTGGCCTGCAAAGTTTCTGCTGAGAAACCAGCTGACAGTCTTACGGGAGCTCCCTTGAAGATAACTGCTTTTCTCTTGCTGCTGCAAAGATTGTCCCTTTGTCTTTAACCTTTGGCATTTTAATTATGATGTGTCTTGCTGTGGACCTCTTCAGGTTCATCTTGTTTGGGGCTTTTTGTGCTTTCTGGACTTGTATGTCTATTTCCTTCCCCAGGTTAGGGAAGTTTTCCATCATTATTTTTGCATGTAGGTTTTCAATTCCTTGCTCTCTCTTTTCTCCTTCTGGAACCCCCATGATGCAAATGTGGGTACCCTTTAAGTTGTCTCAGAAGCTACTTATACTATTGTCCTCATTTTATTTTTTTTGGATTTTTTTTTTTTTCTTTTTGCTGTTCTGGTTGGGCGTTTTCTGTTTCTTTATCTTCCAAATCTCTTATTTGGTCCTATGCTTCATCTCTTCCACTATCGAATCCCTATAATGCATTCTTCATTTCAGTTCATGCGTTCTTCATTTCTGACTGTATTTTTTTGTTTTCTATCTCCGTTTTTATGTTTCCTGTCACTTTGCTGAAGTTCTCACTGAGTTCATCTACTCTTCCCCTAAGTTCATTGAACATCCTTGTAACTGGTGTTTTGAACTCTGCATATTGAAGATTGCTTGTGTCAATTTTGTTTAGTTCTGTTTCTGAGCTTTTTTCTGTTATTTCACTTGGGGTACATTTCTTTGTCTCCTTGTTTTGGCTGTTTCCCTGTGTTGGTTTCTATGTATTAGGTAGAGCTGCTATGTCTCCCTGGCTTGGTAGAGTGGCCTTAAGTAATAGGTGGCTGTAGATCCAGTAGCACAGCCTCCTCTATCACCAGGCCTGGGCACTCCAGTGTACCGTCCCCTCACCATGTGAGCTCTGCACACCCTCTTGTTGTGGTTGAGCCTTGACTACTGTTGGTGCATCAATGGGAGGTATTTACTCCCAGGTTGATTGGCTGTGAGGACTGGCTGCAACAAGCATGGAGGATCAGCTCTGCAGGATTTGACCTCACAGAGCAGGACTTACTTCAGCAGGGCTCTGGTGCCCTCTGAATTCACCCCTCAGTGCATCCTTTGTGAAGGAGGTTGGATTGTGCTTCAACATGGTCTGAAGCTGTCCATTGGGTGTGCTGGCTTGGGGCTTCCCAGGAGGTGCAGGCAGAGATCAGTTACCACTTGTTCCCTACCCTGGGACACCCATCATAAACTACAAAACTATCTGCAGATGGCTGATATTTGTGCTGGATTTGGAGGTACCCAGGAGAGGCCAAGCTGTGAGCCAACGCCAGCTAGTGTTGGGTCTGAGGCTTCTTAGCCAGAGGTATGTGGCATGTCAAAGTCAGGTGCTATTTGTTTGAAATATTTTAGGAAAAGCCCAAAGCATGAATCTAGAGAGGCAATTTTTATGGAAAAGCCATTGGAAAATGCTTGGGTTGGGCCCACAAGTTGGGTTGGCCAGGATCTCAGGGAATCTCCAGAGCAGGTCCAAAAGTGTTAGCCAGGTTGATGAGACTCAGATATAGCACCCACCTGCTGACTCTGTGAGGAGAGGGCTCAGCAAGGGAACAATGGGCTTTGTAAGCACTTCTGTCTGGGATAAAGCTGCCCCTTTAGCTCTTGCCCTGATGCTAAACAACTCATTTCCTCCCTGTATGTTTCTGATTCCCCAGTGCTGGAACTCAAAATAAGAAAGTCTGAGTAATTTCATGCAAGAGTCCTTTAAGAGGAAGCCTGGGACTCTGAAGCCCTCCATCTCACTTGGTCACAATCCCTGTTGGTTTTCACAGCCAGAAGTTATGGGAACTTCCCTTGCTGGAACTGGAACCATGGGTTGAGAGGCCTGATGT
The DNA here is from genome assembly GCF_054644295.1 of Miniopterus natalensis. Classification (NCBI taxonomy): domain Eukaryota; kingdom Metazoa; phylum Chordata; class Mammalia; order Chiroptera; family Miniopteridae; genus Miniopterus; species Miniopterus natalensis. Next base: position 52,662,493 of record NC_142090.1, on the reverse strand, counting down.
GAGGTTGGGACCCCTCACTCCTGTGGGGTAACTCTGCATCTGAGATATCCCTTCCAATTTTTATTGGACACACATGGCTGCAGAAACACCTTGTTCCATGTCTCTGCCTCTTCAACCAGTCTCAATATGGTTCTTCTTTATATTCTTAGTTGTAAGACTTCTGTTATGCTGGAGTTCAGGCAGTTCAGAATGATGGTTTTTCTGTAGGTTAGTTGTAATTTTGAAGCGGTTGTGGGAGGATTCCAGTACCACATCTACCTATGCCACTAGCATGACCAGAAAGCCCAAATATCTTCTTTGATGAGATCTGTTAAAATCTTTGTCCCACCTTCTAATCAAGTTTTTTATTGTTAATATTATTGCATTTTAAGTGTTCTTTCTATATTTTTGAAAAAGTTTTTTGCCAGATATCTTTTGCTAATATTTTCTCTTAGTCAGCAACTCGTGTTTTCATTCTCTTTATATAATTGTCTTTTAAAAGATTTAATTATTTCTATGAAATTCATCTTAAACTTATATATTTCTCTTTATTTTAAACATTACCAGTGAGTGAGATATGACTGTGTATTGGAGAAAGAGTTGAAAGTAGGCACTGGTATGTTTTTTTCTTTTTCAGAGATTTAAATCACACATGTACTATATCTCTTTGGTGTGGTAAAATTTTTAGCTCATTGCTTAAGCACTGAAACTTTTAGAAAATAAATCACACACACTTAATGGCAATTATTTCACCTAATTAAATAAAGCAGAGTAAGAACGCTGTCTAAAAAAATTGATGAATTTTCTGGCAAAGGGAAGAAAAATGTGCTCTAATTTAAAACGAGAAGAGTTAGGTAATACCATGTTTCTTGAACCTCTACCAATTTTCTCTTTAAGAGAAAGTTTTAGTGTGAAGTCATTGATTGAATAAGATCATATAAGTTACTTGTTACTATGGGGCAATGACTCTTCTATATAGAAAATTATATTTTCTTTACATGTATGAAATGAAAGTTTGCTGCTTTGGTTTTCTTTATCCAAGCCCAAAAGTTATTTTTAATTTGTATTGTATGCAAAATAACAATTATTTTATGAACATGGAGTCTATTGATAGCATAATTTTTCATTTAGAGAGCAGAGTTTATATTATGCATATTCTATTTAATTTCCCTTCATGTTAAAATCTCCTGTAATGACAAAGTAAAATGATAATTATTTTTTCCCAAAACTTTTCAATGTTTAGAATTTTTTTTTGGAAAAAAATCTGTATTAAGTCCTTGATGTCTTTGAGTAATCAAAATTAATATCCAAATTATTACCTGCAAAACTATATGTATTATATATGTGTGTGTGCATGCATGTGTGTGCATAACCATTATAAGTTCATAAAAATATTCTTCCTGGAGATTATTTTCTTCATGAAATCCCATCTGATCTTCTCAAAAAGCAAATCATTTAATCTAATGATACATTAGTTTATACCTAACATAATTCAATGTAAATGATAAAAACAGCTTATGATGAAAGATTAGTGCATTAATAGAATGAATTTATTCATTGAAGACCTAATATAAGGAATAATCTATAAATATTGTAGCTTTCTGCAGTTAAGAGGGAATAAATGTCAAAAATTATAAAAATGCCTAAAAACATTATAGTTGAGGAAACTAGATTGAATCTAATAACTTGAAAATGTTTCTAATTTATATTTAACATGATAAAACACAGACTTCTAAATCATTACGCATAGAGTTCATAGACATTATATATAACTCCCTAAATCTGCAATGGAAAAAGTCATTCTAATATATAATGGATAAAGTGCATAATTATATCATTTCCACATTGAAATTTGGAAGAATTCCTTCTTTTAAAACCAATCAATAAAAAAGACTACATATTTACAAGATAACAGAGTAGGAACATAGCCCACATTTTGGTATATAATTATCAAATAATAACAAAATAGTCATATGACCTTGTGATATGTCCATTTAGTTCAATTAGATTAATATTCCAATAACTTTCCTTAAAACCCACTTTGTGCTCAGCACTATTCCTGCAATTTGTGAAATTCACCAAAGTAGAGAAATGATTGGAAGATATACATGAAAGAAATGTCAGTGAGCAAAGCAGAAAAACAAAATCAAAATATGACAAGATGTGTTTTCTTAAAAAGAAAACAAAAACTAAATATTTATTTTCAATTTACTTTCCAAACATAATTCTACATGTAGGCAATTACATTATGAAAATGTTCCTGTTTGAATAGAAGATGTTAAAGACCATAATATTTAAGTAAAAGGAACATACATGCTTTCTAGATATAGAAAACTAACCATACACTGAAGATTATACTATATCAAATTTGCACGTCTATAAAAATCTAAGTGATGCTTAGTTCTCAGGCTCAGTTATATGTTTGAATTTCTTAATTTTGCTGTAGTTTGACTATAAGACTGAGCCACAAAGGTAAGTATTATTGAAGAAAAAAGTTAATGATTGCATTTACCACCTATAATAATTATTGTATTTACACATAATATTTCCTTAAATTTACATTAATAATTTTATCTACCTAAGTTCATCTTTGCTGGAAGCTAGCAAAAATTAATTTTTGTTTCAGGAGGCATAGAAAATTTTCAAATTCAGGAGATTGAAAGTATTTTATAACTATACACTTTAGTACTCCACCTAGATGCTACAAATTTATAACTTACTATAATTTATCACTTTTGTGTCTATTCATTCCTCTACATCCATTAATCATCTTTTTTATGAAATCAAAGTAGATACCAAATAGCCACACACATTTCTGATATGATTGATAGTGATATGAATTCAATATCTGTTTAGCTATTTTTTCTATTCTGACAAAATTTATATACAGTGAAGTACATATATATTAAAAAAAGATATACCCCTGTAACAGAAATGCCTATCAAAATATGGAACATTCCAGAAATTTTATCTTGCCCTTTTCTAGTCAGTCTCCATATCCTCGCCCCCCAGAGAAGCGCACTGTTTCTGTGTTTTCCCCAATAGGCTACTCTTGCCTATTCTAGAAACTCATATTATTGGAATTATACATATGGATTCCTTTGTTGTATTATTTTTGAAATTCATCCATGTCATTGCATGTATCAGTAATGTGTTCCTTTTTATTTCTAAGCGGCATCTAATTTTATGGGTATATCACGGTGTCATGTGTTTTCTAATTGATAGATACTTGGCCTTAATAAACCCACTATAAGCATTTTTATTCAAGTCTTGCTCTGGACATATGTTTTCATTTCTCTTGATTGAATAGCTAGAAATTGAATGGCTGGATCATAGGATAAGTATGTGTTTGGTTTCACAAAATACTGCCAGACCATTTTACACTCCCACCAAAAATTCTATGAAGGAGGGTGTTAAACAATAGATTGGCATAATGAAATTGAATATTGATGAAGTCACTCTTGGAATTATATGAGAGAGAGAAATGGAAGAAAGTGAAACTGATAACAACAAACTTAAAAAGCCATAGAAAGGGTGGAAAAACTGCAAGGACCCAAATTAAGACATGACAGATAACTATAGATATAAAAGATATTTAGGAGAGAGATGGAAATAAAATTTGGTGATTAAGAAATTGTCAATGGATGCCCGGCCGGGCGTGGCTCAGCGGTTGAGCGTCTACCTAGGATCCAGGCGATCGGGGATCGATTCCCGGTCAGGGCACATGCCCGAATTGCGGGCTGCAGCCAATCAATGACTCTCATCATTGATGTTTCTATATCTCTCCATCTCCTTTCCTCTCTCTGAAATCAATAAAGATATATTTAAAAAAAAAAAAAAAGAAAAGAAATTGTGAATGGAGAGGAAGCTGAAGTCAAGACTAATCCCAGGGTTCTGAGCTGAGTGGCTCAAATATACAAGGTGACATTGAGAAAGATGAGGCTCTAGGATGAGCAGGAGTGGGAATGATGGAGGTAATTGAATTACACTGAAGAGCTAAATATGGTCAAAGGCAGCCAAAAAATGCTACTTGGGCATAGAAGAATAGCCTGAGAGTCAGGGAATCAGATGGATTAAGATCATCAAAAAAATGTATGAGGGAAAGAGGCAATAACCATTGAATGGTATACTTTCAAGTATTTACTTTCTCTCCTTTTTTTTATATGTGTTTATGTAGCAGCCAAAATAATTTTAATTCTTCACAATGGTTATACACACATATAATTTTACTTATACTTAATGTAATTAAAGACAATAGTAATTTAAATATTACAAAGATGCTGAGTACAATTATGGTATAAATTAATTTGTTGACAGAAAATACAAAGAAACGCCTATAAGCATCACAGCACACCTAGCTTTCCTTGACTAAGAGCATAGCTATTCTAGCCCCAGCATTAAGAGTAAAGCCTCTTCTTGAATCTTTTAAATCATGTATCTTTATCTAAGTCAGTATAGAGAACACTGGTGCTGCTGCTCTGTTTAATTTCTGCCTCATTTGGTTCCTTTCTTTCATTATGGCTATGTGATGTGAAAAAGAGCTCTTGATTTTCTTTGTTTCTGCCCTTTATCTTCGACTCCTATTTTTTATAAAGCTACTTGTGTTTTGTTGGCTTCGATGATACTCTTCTTAAGTGATTTCTGGTGAACAGTACAAGATAACCAATGCAGCAGAGGCAATCGACCTTGCATTAGCAATACAGACAGTTCATATTTCATGGTAGCATGTTGTTCAAAGCCCCTGTGTATTAACTCTATTGTCATTTGACCTCTAACATCTCTATATTCTCACCTTATGAGAATTAATTAATTATGATAATTAATAGAGCAAAGCTGAATAGTGTGACAGCCCCTTGACCACTGAACAGTTACAGTTATCATCTTTGTGAAAGCAGTTCACAAACCATAAGATGATTCTATAAATAAAATACTGTTTACTTGAATTCTGAGAAGTAGAGGGGATTCTAAGATGAATGACAAAACCATGCCTCAAAAGAACTTAGTGAACAGCCTTAGCTAGATAGCTTAGTTGTTTAGAGGGTCGTCCTGAGAGGCCAAGGTTGTGGGTTCCATCCTCAGTCAGGGCACATACAAGAATTAACCAATGAATGCATAAATAAGTGAAACAACAAATTGATGTCTTTTTCTCTCTCTCTCCTTCTCTCTCATTCCCTTTCTTCCTCTCTCTCTAGAATCAATGGGGAAAAAAACATCCTCAGGTCAAGATTAAAAATAATAATAATAATCTAGGGCAGGTGGGAAAGTATAACTACTCTACTTGAAATATAAACAAAATATTAGGGAAACTCAGAAGGCAAGTTCCCATCTCAAGAATTTAAATAATATACCTTTGGAAGCTATTTGAAAAGGGTCTTGAAAAATTGGCATGATTCTTCATGGAGGGTTTGCATAATAAAGTCTAAGAATGAAAGTTTTGGATAGAGCGTACAGGGGAAATGCAATGGGAGGTGAGCCTAGAGTATATATATATATATATATATATATATATATATATATGGAGGTTGTATAGTGAAGATTTTGAATATCTTTTAAAGGAGTCTGAATTTATAAATGCTGAATCACTATATTGCACACCTGAAATTAATATAATATTGTATACCAACTATATTCAAATTTTAAAATAAAAAAGTAAATAAATGAGTCTGAATTTAATTATTTAGCCATTGAAAAACCATCAATAAATTTGTGTTATTAGAAATTCACACTGGCAATTGAGGTTTTGATTGAAAAGAATGATTTCAGGCAAGTTTATCTTCTTTAAAGAAGACAAACCAATACTTTAGGACAGAGATGAGAAAACTTTAATTAGGACAAAAGAAATAAGGGAAAATTACACTAAAAAATGTACAGTGGCACCTCGGTTTTCAAATGTCTCTGTTGACAAACATTTCGGTTTACAAACGCCATAAATCCAGAAGTAAATGCTTCGGTTTTCAAACACGCCTCGGAAGTCGAGCGTGCCACGCCGAAGCTTCCGCTGAGGGCAAGATCCCAAGGCCCAGCTGTGGGCTGTGGATCCCTCGGTTTTCGAACCTTTCAGAACTCAAACGGGCTTCTGGAACAGATTACATTAAAAAACCGAGGGACCACTGTATTAGGGACAGAATTGGTAAGAAATGCCAACTACATAGATATGGGACATGAAACTGAAAAGATGAAAGTGGACAAGCGTTTTCTCTTTGAAGGATTAAATAAGGGAAACTATAAGGTCATTAATTTGGTTTGACATATATAGTCGGAGGCATCACACACCACAGCAATGTTTGTGCTTACTTCATATGTTTCTTCCTATAAGTCCAGGATCCCAAAGGCTTTTCACTTCCTCTTCAGTAATTTGCCTGAAGTCTGAATTTAATTATTTTGCTGAATTTAATTATTTAATCGAGAAAAGTTGTGGAAAGTTTGATTTGGTTATGATCATTTAATTCAAATAGACTTATTTTGTACTTGTAGAAAACAGTAGCCTTTTCCACTAATGTTTTATTAATGTTAAAAACTGCTTTCTTTGTTGAAATAGTAAACAGAATCACCAAATAGTGTACGAGCCTGTGCAATGTGGAGATGTGGTGCGAAATCAATGTGTCAATACTTGATGCTGCGTGATGCGACAGAAAGAGCTCAGCTCTTGTTTTTGTACTAGTTTGCACTTTGGGCATTTGCTGGGTCTTAATGTCAGGGTTTCTTCCAGGATGAGTGTGGATTAGAAAAATGTATAAAAAGCACAAGGAAAGAGCACAGTAAATAGTACCTATTATTTACTTACCATTCAGGCTCATCTTCCATCACCATCAGCCCTTCTCTCCTTCCTGACATGACTCATCTTCAACCTTTCTTCGAGTTAAACTATCCCAAGAGCTGTTCATAGTTTCCCAGCCAGCTAAGCATTGAAATTTTTCCAGGCCTGTTCCTTGGCAGCCAGAGCTTTTCTATTCCACAGCCAAAAATGATACATCCATTCTGCGTAGGCTGTAAGCTAAGAATGTGAGGTGACCTTGAGCTGCATTCCCTGCATTCCCAATGTGCTGAAGTTCCCATTCATGGTCTTTTGACTTGGGGGACTTTTCCTCCCTAAAGTTTCAGCAAAGCTGAAAGGGAAGAAACCCGTCATGATGCCTGTCAGCCTGGTGTGCTTGCTGTCATGTGGTGATGATTTTTCCCCCTGTCACAAAGTTCCCCTCTAGTTGGCTTCTAAGCAGTTTGAAGCCTGAGGCTCTGATACTGAAAATATTTAGTGGTTTTGTGTGTTTTTTTAAATAGCTTTACAACTTACCTAAATTACAATTTGTTCTTCTCAATAGTCTTTAACAGGCTTATTGCTTCCTCATCAGCTGGCTTCTGATTCAACTTGCTTTCCTTAGCAATCAAAGTTGATGTTACCATTAACTTTTATACATATATTTATACAGGATATTTCTTAGGGTTTAATAAACAGTGTTATAATAACAGCCAGCAGTTTTGAAGGCCAGTGATATGCTGACATAGGTAGTAGGTAGGTAGGAAGAAAGACAGACAGAAAGGAAGGAAGGAGGAAAAGGAGACATATATATGTAGATTTTATATATATATACTCTAATGTAATCCTCCGAGCACTCCTCGGACATAGGTACTTAAGTACTTTTGACAGATAGGGAAACTGAGGTTAGTTGACATTAATTTATTTTTTGAATTTAGAAATCTAGTGAGTGGGGGAAGTTTGGTTTTCACCCAGTTTTCTCTGATTCCTATCACAGAATAGTTTTTGTGTAAAGGAAGAATTTTTTTGGTAATTGAAGGTATGTATTTAGTAAGCATTTTCCTTCATGAATAGTCATAACATCAGTAGGATTCCCTTTTACTGTAAAGAAAATAAGAGTGTGTAGATGTATATGCATACACATATATATCTTCACATAGATATATATTATGGTGAACTATACAAATTTTCAAGCCTTCCTTTTACTCTCATAAATGCAATCACTATTGATTCAGAGAGATGGGTAATTTCACTTGTTTTTCCCAGTGGGTTTAAGGTTTATGTTCCTTCTCTTCTGCTCTGGAACCTCCTTACATGCTTTGCAAGAGGACTGATTGTATTTCATCCTGTGAAACTAGTCCTTGTAGCAGTTACATAAGACAGCTTGTAATCACCCATTCCGTTCTCTATTCTAATGAACTGTGTATAATTTATATCCTAGAAAACCAATATATGTCCTGTATTTTAAATTTAAGGGCACTCTAAAAGCCTTAATTAATCATCCTTTAAATTTAATCCATTTTCAGAAAAAATATTTCTACAATTTTAGTTGTATGTTTTTGTACTTTGTGGACTTGTTCATGGAAGGGACAGGTCCAGCCAGATGCTGGTCAAAATGTTGCTGTGCTCAAGATTCAGACTGATCCTAATGCTGAGAGCAGCAAAATGTGTTCATTATTTAAATCGGCTCAAGCTGCCAAGTGAATCATAAAGGCAGCCTCGTGTCCTGTGCCAAGGTGTCATTTTCATTAAGTGTGAGATTGCACCTGAAGGACAGTTTAATTTGCAGCTGCTAAAAATATTTCGACAGAGTGGTACTGTTACAAGTGGCAGGTGGTGCCCAAACGTGAATTTTGCAAGAAATGCCATCTGTGGGATGAGGTGTGGTAGAATGTCAAGGGGGTGGTAAAGGAGATAAACAGGGAATGAAAAGAGAAGTCTATTTACCCAGTGTTTATTGCTATTATCATGACTACAGATTCCATGCTTCACATGATAGCATTGGCCCAAGATTATTAAATATGATTATTTGTTCAGCTTCTACCATGTGCTCAGGGCATTGAAAAAGTACCACAGTACCTGTAAAGACAAAGTTTCTTCCCCAAAGGCATACCATTTAAGCTCTCCAGATGAGAGAATCCTTTCCAACTTTATTTACCTTTCATAGTGTTTGCATTGCAGTTTTGTGCTCATGAGATTAATGCACTTTGATCTTGCTTAAATGGATTTTGCCACTTTCTTTTGATGTCAACTTTAATATACATCCACATTGACTTCCTGCTTCTCATTGCAAGAAATATTTTCAAATTGTCCAAGTTCAAAGAGTTTGTTAACTTATTGTCACTTGAGATTTTGTGAACTTTACAGAGTGGAGAACACTGCAATGTGGCACGGTATCTAGGGGTATTGTAACTGTTTACATTATGAAAAGATCTGTGTATGTGTATCTGTTAGTTTCAGTGGACTTGGCCACACTGAAATCAGGAATTTTATCTGGAGACTGGAAATGCATTGTCTGCTTTAATAGGCTACAGACGCAACTTTAAAAGTAAAAGACACTAGTAAGCTTGGATTTTTTTCATTTCTGTGTGCCATTTGATGGTAGCTACTGGAAGTAGGATAGCTTCTTCTCGAATACCATGAACTTTCATAGGTCCCTCACGAGAACTAATAAAGTAGATCAGTCTGAGGGACTTTTGGTAAAACTTTTCCTTGGAGAGTTTTTGATGATAGGACAAGTGAATAAACTGCTTATAGTTTTTCAGGACAATGGTAACCTCTGACCTCCAACATATGCACTGTTTTTAGTTTCATACAGTGGAGAAATGTGCTTTCTGTTGCTTTAATCCTATTGATGGAATCTAATTTTGAAAAATTGCAAAGAGATAATTAATTATCTGACACAAAAGGATGCAATGAAAAAATGAAAAACTTCTCCAGGTTAAAAGCATATTCATAAAATTTTAGAAGGCTATTTGGAAATCTGCTATTATGTAATAATTCTTAACAATAGTTAAAAAGAATGTCTAAGCATTTCTTTAACCAGAAACCTAAACATTGTTAAGCCTATGGTGAGTTATACTCATCCCAGAAGTTTTAATGAACTATGCCAAAAAGCAAGAAAATGTGATCCTTCCTTAAAAAAAAACAAAAACACAAAAACACAAATTGCCAGTTATAAAAATAGTCATGGGGATGTAAAGTATAACATAGGGAATATAGTAAGTAATATTGTAATAACTGTTTATGGTGTCAGATGGGCACTAGACTTAGGGTGATCACTTCATATGTTGTATAAATGTCTAAACATTATGTTTTACACCTGAAACTAATATAATATTGTATTAATATAATATTGTATCAACTGTAATTGAAAAGTAGATTTTGGAAAATAAAGTCACAGAACACAAACAGAAAAAAAAAACCTACACATTTTAGTTCAAGAGATTTTATTTCATTTGCTTCTTAAGAACAATGCTTTGTTTCACAAATTATGCTTAGCCTGGAAAAAATAGCAAAAACTAAAAAGATCAACTTACAAGAAGACAGGGGAACTAAAACAAGTGATTAAGAGAGTTTTATGGATTCTAAGTGAGGAATATGCAGCAGGCGCCAGGGAATGGTTTGTGTGTTAAAAGGCCACAATACAAGATGGTTACAAGAGGGTGAGGCCAGGGGCAGGGACAAGGCCGCGTGTGACAGCCAGGAGAGCAGAGGCAAGGGCCACGTCTGGGCGGTTGCAGGGGGACATACTCAGAATGCTTAGGGGAATGCTCTGTTCTGTAGAGAAGCTGAAGGCAAGAGAGGGGGGAATGTACCACAAATGCTTGTCATAATGAATGCGAAAGTGAGGATAATAGAAGAAGAATTAAATGCTATAAGAGAGGTAGAAGCAAACTGTCTTTCATGTTATGTGAACCACGTGCCTATAAAGATAGAATCTATGGTATTTTCCAGGATTATAAAGGATCAGTGGTCAGCTCTGCTGGGAAGATTGGTCAAAGTTAGTTTGTGGATGACACTGATTGCCCTCGGTTTATTTTCTATATTGGAGACACTCTGAATAATGTAACCAACAATGGTTCTCATTTTCTTGTGCTAGAAAGCTTGGAGCTAAAATTGTGGCTCATCTTAAGTATGTATATTGATGAATGTAATAACTGCTCTTAGCCTTGTTCCTGGCTCAAAGTAACAGCAGCATTATTGTCCTTTCTGCTTAATTTATGCTTAATTTATGCTACTTTGTCATATCTTATGACACCTGAAATCTGTTCTGGAAAATGTATGGCATAAATGCAGTCATACTTATTTCTAAGCACTGTATGGAGAGCTTAGAAGGCATAGATAATACATGCAGAAGATCAGTTAGATGACTCCAAAAACATAATTGTAAATTTAAAAGGACATGAATTGTGAGGGTAACATTAAGAAAGTAGTAAAATGAGAGCAGGAATATGTTTAATAATAAATTAAGAGTGCAAAAGAGAAGTCCTGCAGGAGATGGAAGCAATTTAAGGTAAAATAACATTTTATATCTAGATAGTGGTGTTGACAATAACCAAATGGAAAGGTAAGCATTTATAGAAGAGCAATTAACATGTTCCTTGCTTGGTGTGATGAATTAAAGTTGCAGTGAGATATCTAGGTAGAAAATTTTAGTCATAATTTTGAATTCTGAGCTCATCTTTCTTCCCCACTCTCATATCTATCCTTCCAGAAGTGTTCCCTATCTAAGTAAATGAATCCTATCCAACCAGTTATTTAAATCAGACGTTGCTTTAATTTTCCCCACTATTCTTTATATTCAACATCTTATCAGTGAATGTAGTCCGTCAGTTCTACTTTCACACAATCCCTGCCTATGTTTCCTTCTTTATACAGCTTCTTCCTTTATACAGCTCATTTCTCACCATCCCCAGACTGACCTTTCTGCCTTCACTCCTGCCCCACTATGACTGTTTTCTCCACAGCAACCAGGATGATCTTTTTTTAAATAGAAATCTGATAATGGCATTACTAGGTTTAAAACACCCAAGGGTTTCCCTCATAGCCAGTAGGACAATAAACTGCTGAACAACACTCTCTTTGTATCCCAGCCTCTGCTTAACTTTCTGTCGTCATCTCCGACCACCTCTGCCTTCACTGACTGCTCTGTGTGCACCGCATTCTCCCTTGTTTCTGTGACTTTGCACATATGTTCCTTCTACTTGGGACACTCCTGATTCTTCTTCAGGTCTTTCTTAAATTATATATCATATCTTCTGAGAGAAACTTTCTCTAATTCCTTTGAGGCAAAATTAATTGTCTCTTCTGTTTCCTGCTACATTCTTTCAAACTCTTAGTTTTGCTCTTTCTATGTAGTTTCATAATTTCTCTATTTAATTGTTTTATTTAAACAATTTTATTAAAAAAGAATGATGTTTTTTCCAGTATAAGATATAACCTATATTTCTTGAAGACGTTACATTAAATTGGCATGTTTTTCTTTTATATTTTCTTTTTCTATTTTAATAAATTTGGCTGTTATTTTCCATGTATAACTTTATTTGGGGGCTGTATCTGAAGCTATGTCAAACTGTTAATTTGTCTAAATATTCTTCACTCCTGCAGCATCAAGTATTGAAGAAGAGGTTGGGATTGAAGGTTCTTTCACCAATTAATGTACTTGATAACTTGCTTGAATTCTTTCTCACTAGAGTCCACATTTGTAAGGTGCTAATTATCCTGACATATTTTAGAGAAGGGCATAACGCTCGATATGCCTTCTCTCCTGCACAAATACCAAGAGAAGATTTATACATGTAAAATACTGTTTGCTTTTTTGTCCCTTTTATGCTTCTAACATCACTTCTGTTAGATTGTAGCTTTCTGAAAATGAGGGATGCATATTATTCATTTTGTTCTTCACACGGTGTCTTGCTTACATTTATGATAAAATAAAGGGTAGTTAGATTTAATTGCTTGAACTTCTTTAAGTTATTCAAGTGTTTATATGAACAGCTTCCAGGACTAAAACAGAAGGATGTATGATTTTTATATGTTTTTATATAAACTACTCCTGATATACAAGGTGAATAGAGCCCAACTTGAAATAACTCAATTTCAAATAAACCCAATTTGAAAAGTAAGCATCTGAGATCTGAGAAGTAAGAGTATTGACACGATTGCAAAAGCTTTGGCTGAGTGGCTCAGTTGGTTGGAGCACTATCCTTTATGCCAAAAGGTTGCAGGTTCAATTCCAGGTCAGGGCATATACCTAGATTGCAGGATCAATCCTCATTTGGGGCGTGTACAGGCGGCAACCGATTGATGTTTCTCTCTCATCCATGTTTCTCTCTCTGCGTGTGTCCCTTCCCCCTCTCTAAAAAAAAAAAAAAAAGAAAGAAAGAAAGAAAGAAAGAAAAGAAAAGGTCACCAAAGTAGCAAGTGATGAACTGAGTTCTTTCACACCCTCACACATCATTTCTAGGAGCCTAACTTCATCAGTGAGGTAATAATTCTTTGGTTTGTACATTAAAGTTCCTATTGTCACATTAATTATTCCTCTCACCATTCCTCAGGAGACAAAAATATACTATATATATATTTATATATATACACACACACAAATATATTTATGTATATGAACAAGCACAAATTTATGAAGACCAGATTTATAACAATTATTAAGGTTAAAGTAATACATTATTTTATGTATCTTTAAAAAATTCTGGTGCTAAGTGATTTCAACTTTTAAGTTACTATTTTCCTACTCATTCCATTGAACTTTATATGTGAATAAGTAATGTTTCATGTGGTTTAAATTACTTACAGAGTCTGAATAATTTGCCTAAGAAAGATAGTGGAATGTAGCCGCATGAAATATTCTAAGTGCATGGTCCCAGAGCAAATGTTAAGGGAAGGTTACAAGCATGGAAAACATGATAACGATGATTATTCACAGGTGTAAGATTAGGACTCAATAACATGAATAAATCAGGTCTCAGGATTTTGAACTCTTTCCTGGTCTCTTAAGTTTGAAGCTGACCTGTGTGTATATATTTCATTGTTAGCATAATACACCATGGGAGTAAATGTAGATTACTGTAAGAATTTAAATACCTGCAATGTCCTAAGTGCTTTCAGTGAGATAAACTCAACTTCTTAGCGTATAGACACAGCAAAGCCATGAAGCTAGTACACAGTTCTATACAGTTTGTATGAGCCAGAACCATTTAACCCAGGTATTTACAGAAGTATTTTTTGAAGTAGGGCTCTAAACATTGCTGATATACCTTATGCATAACCTAGGCGGGCTTATTTTTTTAACTTATTTCTTTCCTTCCCTCCTAGCACAGATATTTATTGAATACTCACTATGTTTTAAACTCTAGAATCAGAGCATCATTCAAAACATGCCAAGCCCAGCCAGGCGTGGCTGGGCGGTTGAGCCTCGACCTGGTATCCAGGCGATCGGGGTTCAGTTCCCTGTCAGGGCACATGCCTGGGTTGCGGGCTTGATCCCCAATCGGGGGCGTGAGGGGGCAGCTGATCAATGACTCTCTCATCATTGATGTTTCTTTCTCTCTCCCTCTCCTTTCCTCTCTCTGAAATCAATAAAAAAAATTTAAATAAAACAATTAAAAATAAATAAATAAATAAATAAATAAATAAATAAATAAATAAATAAAAGTTCTTATTCTCATGGAACTTATATTCCATTGGGAGTGAGAGGGAGGAGAGAATGGGCAATTGAAGACTAGATATAGAAGAAGACAGAGAGATGTATCGGAGCAGGTAATGAATAATGTTAGGGGGGAAAATAATAAATGAAAATAAGTTTAAAAAATGCCCTGGAGTAAGTATTTCAATACTTTAAAGAGGGTAGTCAACAAAGACTTTTTGATAATGTAATATTTGAACAAAGACTCAAGTAAAAGTAGCAACCCAGACTCTAGGATACATGAGGGCAGAGAGTTACACAGGGAGGAAATATCTGAGGAAGAGTGGAGAGCACTTGACTTGTTTGAGGACCAGAAGGGGGAGGCATGGCTGGCTCGGAGTGAGTTGGGGAAGGAAAGGTAAGTAGAAGAAAAAGCATGTGAGGTAGCAGGGACCAGATCATAAATGAATTAATATTACATTGTGAGTGGTTTGGAGGAGGGCTTAGGGAGCAAAATGACTTTTCAGAGGTTCACTTGGCTGTTGTGTAGAGAAGTAGACCAAGGTTGGTGAGATAGAATCAAGGAGGCTATTATTAGGTGTCTATTGCTGGCAATGGTGGTCTGGAAGAGGCTGGTCTTAAAGGATATGGTAGGAAATGGTGAGGAATAGAGATGTGCAGAGGGAATGTGAGATGTGAGAGACAGAGTACTGAAGGGTGGCTCCAGGGTTTTGGGCCTGAGTAAGTGATAGGAAATGATGTTGCTAATTATTGAGATGGGAACAACATGAAAGGATTTGTTTTTCACTGTTATTTTATGTGGATCTCATTTCTCCCCTCCCACCCAGTTTTTCCTGGAAACTGGAATAGTCTAACTGGTAGTTTGATTTAAACATTTATACTTGAAAAGAAGAATAACAGTGGTGATGGCAATAAGTAATATTAGATAGCACTTAAAGTTTGCAAAATATTTTAATACCCAGCAATGCATTTGCACTATATGGTCACACTGAGGATTTCTGCACCTACTCCTAACTTTGTGGAAAAAAATAAAAACTAATGAATGTTTTTATGAGATATAAGGTGATTTGTAACATACTTTAAAATTCATAAAGAATGAATGAACAAACAAAACAGAAATAAACTCATAGATACAGAGAACAAATTGACGGTGCCTTACAGGAGAGTAGTTGAGGGCCTTGGTAAAAAAGGTGAAGGGATTAAGAAGTACAAATTTGTAGTTACAGAATGATCACAGGGTTGTAAAGTTCATCACAAGGAATATAGACAATAATATTGCAGGAACAACGTATGGAGCCTGGTGGGTACTGGAATTATTGGGGGGAGCACCATGTAAGTGGCATGACTGCCTAACCACTGTGCTGTATGCCTGAAACTAATATAAAATAATATTATGCCAACTGTTATTTTTAAAATAAGAAAGGTTCACATATACTGAAAAAAGTGAACTAAGAAAAGATGAGTTCTTGAAATATATTAAGTAGGAGATAAGAAAAGGTGAAAATGGATTGTGATGAATGGTATTATTTATCCAACTGTGAATTAATATATATTCTATAATTTGTCTCTCAGATCCGAGGTTCGTTAGTGCCCACCTCATCCCAGAGAGCGACAACCCTGAAGATGACAAAGTATATTTTTTCTTCCGTGAAAATGCTATAGATGGAGAACACACTGGAAAAGCCACTCACGCTAGAATAGGTCAGATATGCAAGGTGAGGTAAAGAAAAAAAATTGAGGAGGATACTGTTGAATCACAGTTTTATTTCTTTTTCTTTTCCACCTATGTGCAAATACAATGAAAAATCTGGTTAAAAGACTTGACTTATCACTATAAATATTTAAATGGCAAAAATTATTGAAAAAATATTATGATTGTTTATGAGTAACTCTTCATAGTCAAACAAGCAAGCAGAGGTCATGGGCATTACTTCAAATTACATTAAATGATCTTAGTTTGAAATTGTAGAGAAATAAATGTTTTATATTACCTAGACGATTATACTTTTTTTGTATCCTAAGACCCAACACACTTTTTCCTACAATGTTTAAGTTTTGAGTGAATATTTTTTGTTAGATTAGCTAAACTATTAATATAAAAGTATTAAAGCTTGCTTTTATAAATCCTATGTACATATACACACACATAATTTTGAAGCTCTAAACTTTATCTGAATAATTCACTTACTGTGTGGCACAAAATCGGGTGTAATATGGCATTATATAATTATAGTAATATAATGTTAGACACATAGAATAAAACTTGATCAATACTTGTGGGTTAATTAATATCAGTGTGAATATATGATAATAGTACTAATTTTTCTCTCTACCACTGCATATGTATATGTGCATTATGAACAAAGGCAACTGTTATTATATATTAAAGCAACTTTTGTCTCAAGAAAGTAACAAGGCCAGATCCAGTAATTGTCTTAAAACAGAATTCTTTCTTTTTTAGAAAATATCATGAAATTTTAATAATCTCTATTGGGGGGGTTAACCTCTTTGCTACCCCAATCACGATCCAATCATTTATCTCTAGTATATTAAATTATTTGAAAATCAAAATTTTCAACAATCTGGAAACAGAAATAATAGGTGAAATATATAAGAATCTTTTCTTCACAAAAAATATATTATATTTAAAAGCACTAATTACAAGAGCTACAAAACTTTATAGTATATAAAAATCATATAAACAAAATTTAAATCAGTACTATATTTTTGAAGAGACTTTTTCAAAATGTATCGCTGGAATGAGTTTCCTTTATTAAGGTTTATGCAAACATTTTTTCAACATGCTATTTGTAAAGTCATCATTACTTCACCTGTTAAAACTTATAAAATATTCAGTGCTAGCATACTTTTGTTCGTGATGTATTTTTCAGTATGAGACATTAATTATGCATGCATCCTTTCATTCAGTGCCTACTATGTGCCAACATGTTCACTACTGGGGACCAACTTACTTAAATAAGTCAGATCTCAAGAAATGCATATGTGGGAAACAGAGAATTAGGCCAAACAGATACAAAAGTAATAATTGTTCGTTGAAGAGTGGTAAGAGAATATATACAGAATACCACACACACACACACACACACACACACACACACACAAACACGCATACGCTCCTCTTTTCTAAGGTGTTGACTTGCCAGTGCCCTCTGCCTCTTGCTCTCTTGCTCTCTTGCTCTCTTGCTCCCTGGCTCTTCCCAGCCTTCCTCCCAGCCCTGATTGCCCTGGTTCCCTCTATCTCAAGATAAGAGGAATACCTGAGAGTACCTTTTGCATGCACAGCTCCTAAAACCGGTGTTCTCTCCTTTTAGAATGACTTCGGGGGGCACAGAAGTCTGGTGAATAAGTGGACGACATTCCTCAAAGCCCGTCTGATTTGCTCGGTGCCAGGCCCAAACGGCATCGACACTCACTTTGACGAACTGCGTAAGTACAGCTGGTGATGTTCTACAGAGAAGATGTGTTTAGACTTTGCCATGGTCATCAAAAAATGCAACTTTTCTCAATTTTGTTTTCAAACAGAGGATGTATTCCTAATGAATTCTAAAGATCCTAAAAATCCAATTGTATATGGTGTGTTTACAACCTCCAGGTAAACAACTTTTTACTCTCTTATTGTCATAGAAACTTCATGTCCTTTAGGCGCTTTCGAAGCATCCATAATGTGTGAAAATATGTTTTTGAAAGAGCAATGTTGGCTTAACCTTTGAGGTGTTGTGCTTTTTGGGGGTGGCTGAAATAGTTTATGACCTCAATCGTGTGTTTTTTTAAATAAATTTTAGCAAAAAATATAATCACTACAAAAACAATGGTGAAAAATATGTCATGCTCTCTCTATAACTTTGATTTTAAAATTTGAGTGCAATGTAGAATAGTATAAAAATGGAAATCTGAGTTTTAATGTTTATGGTGATATGAACTAAGAGTGAAAATGCCTTTTCCCTCCCCTCTCCTGTCTCCTCTCTCCCTCCCCAGCCCCTCTTCTCCCCTCACTCTTTGTGCCACTCCCTCCTGCTACCCTCCTTTTTCTTTCTTCCCTTTTTGCCCCTGTTTTTCCCCACTTCATATGTCCCCCAAGGCTCTTGTTATAAATCAAGCAGCAATTATTTTCTATTACATTTGTATAAAGTTTACATTACCTGGAACTGTTAAAGGAAACATATATTTGTATGCACGTAAATGGGAATATGCATTCCCATATGGATAACATGTTTAAAAGAAAAATAATTTAAAATCGAAAGTCAGATAAAATGCTGCAAGGGACTGTCATAGCATAAAGAGGAAGGTTAACTGCAATATCCAATACTGATTTATTCTGTAAATATTAATGCCATTACACATTGGATATTTTTACTTAATAATTTTAAAAATAACAAGTAAAAAGTTAAAAAAACCCATATTATTAAAACCATATACATACCTAAATATTTTGCCCCTTCGGTTTGAAAACACAATGACAACTAAAGAATGTGAGAGGTCCAAATTAAACAAACTTTAATCTATTTCTCTGCTTCCTCTATTCCTGTACGGTGATTCTCAGACTTGAGCATTCATGGAATCACCTAGAGAGCATGTTAAGATACAGATTGCTAGGCCCCAGCCCCACAGTTTCTGATTCAGTAGGAATGGGGCAGGACCTAAGAGTTTGCATTTCTAGCAAGTTCCCAGGTGATGCCCATGCTATTTGTCTAGGGAACACACTTTTAAAATCACTGGCTTAACGGGTAAAATAATTTCACCTCTCTACTTCAGTGAAATGGATGTCTGCATGTGAGTTGGTCTTAACAGTAGTAAATCATATTCAAGTCTTTCAGTGATGACCAACTTCACCGAGAAAAGAGTAAAGTATATAACAATGGGAAAGGAATATATAAACATTAGAAACTATATTGTATCAAATGAGTATTAATGTGTTATTCTTTTATGAAAATATTGTTACTAAATTCTACAGCTATTTACTGAGATTGACTCTGTGTCAGGTGCCGCTCAGTATGTAACAAGTTACAGAAAAGAAGCCAGGCCATGTTTCTTCCCTCATGAAGCTTGCACTCTACTAAACATTATCTATATGCAGCAATTTCTATATAATAAAATCTTATAAACACATGTTTTTCATTTGGTCTGATTTATATGTAATTTTCCTTGGGAAAGATTGGGTAAAAGATAAGCATTCCATATTTTAAATGTGCACAACTGTTTTATATCATTGTATAAATACATCCCTCAACCTGTATTTATATAAGTAAAATAAAATGGAAAATTGTAGCAGCTCATGGCAAGCTTCCAGTCTGCTTCAATTACCTGATTTTTGTCTAGCAAAATGATGGGGATAATTGCTATAATACTCCACTTCGACTGGGGTGTGATAGCTACTGACTTAAAATGATTTTCTGTGTTGGGAAGAAATGATTTTAAATACCTTCACAAAATTAGTTGATCTAATATTTATGGTAGTTTGAGAGTTAAAAATAATACAATGTAAAACATCATATGACAGTGACCATTCATTTTCTGCACGTTTCAGCTTATAAAATGAGTTCTTGAGCATTCTTGTTTAAAAGTACCCTGGTTTCATTTATGATGCTTGAGGCTTAACATATTGCCAAAGTTTATATTTTTATTTCCAGTTTATATCAAAATTAAACATTACTTATTAGAAGATCAGGATATGTGTTTTCCCATCAAAGTTTATGTATGAGATGAATATATATATTCTATGAATAATAGAGATGATTTTGTCCATGCCTTCTATTTTTGAGAATCATTATTTGTTCTGTTGTGTATTGTTTCAATATATAGATGAATTTTAAGATCTCAAGCACTATTTGAGATTGCTAGGAATTTATGTTAGTTTGGATAATTGATATCTGAAATTTAAGAACTCGGTGTCAACGGTTATTTTGCCATTTTAAAGAAATGAAAACCTGTTTTTGTTTTCTCTGTCTTTCTCAGTAACATCTTCAAGGGGTCAGCTGTGTGTATGTATAGCATGAGTGACGTGAGAAGGGTGTTCCTTGGTCCGTATGCTCACAGGGATGGTCCCAACTACCAGTGGGTGCCTTATCAAGGAAGGGTCCCCTACCCACGACCGGGAACTGTAAGTGGCCTAGGAGCTTAAAATATAAAATGAATAAATTTCTGCTGAAGATTAATAAAATAGCAGCTATTCTCAGATATTACCCATAGGTCATGTAAAACAAAGATTCTAAGACTATAAATGAAAGGAAGGCAAAGATTTCCAGTGGTACCATGGAATTCCATGTTTAAAACCATTTTCTTTACGGACATCAGTGTTTAAATTCAGTTTTTACCAGTTATTAACACCCATCATTTTTGAAAAATAGAAACTGAATTGGTAGACTTATTTATTTTCTTTTCTGAATGGGATATAGTGAAAATGGCCTTTATGGAAAGTTAGAACAATTAGGGCATACTTGGACTTGTTCTCTCTGATCATAGCAAAGCCTCAAGGAGTGCACATTAAACAGAGAAAAACAGTTTACTTAATTGATATTGTAGGTACGGGAAACATGTGAAAAAAATCTCACAGAGTGAGCAGGGCCTATTACTTTATGAGGCTCTGTCTCCACTGCCAACCTTCCCTTTTCCCTCCAGCAACCCTGGGCGCACTCGGTCTTAAAAAATAAAATAAAAATGGTCAGTACTGAAAATAAAACCAGATTTGAATCTTTAATTTAAAGTATGGAGAGGAAAAAGAAAAGACTGGTATAAAATGAGTGAGGTCATCATCAATATATCATATGTAATGGAATATTTTGATAGATCCATCCATTTAAGTGCCACATTTTTTAATCCTAAGAATCTTTAAGGAAGTAATTTCATATGATGAAAAAACTTGTGTTTGAAGTCTAGCCATTACTTTAACTTCACTTCAGGTTTTTTTCACATTCTGTTAAATTCAAGTAAATTATGTTTTGTATGATTTTATTAGACATAAATTTTTTTAATATTCTTTTTTTGTCTGTATTGCTAAATTTTTTATGAGCAAATTGAAAAAATTTTATTTTACAAATATTATTTCTGGCTGATGGATCTTATAGATAAAAAAATTAAATAGACTTTCAGAAGAATAAATGAACAAGATGGACTATCTATTGATTTTGTGAAGCCCAATGTGTTTTATAAAAAGCACAAGATATTTACTCCATTTCTTAATAGTAAACTGTTTTTACTTTGTTGATGGATATTTTTACATCCCTATGGCTAATTAATGCCACTGTATTCTAAATACAAACTCTTGTGAGGTTCACTTCAACAAACTTGGAATTACTTTCATGTGGTAGATATTATGCTACTATTTGGAGTTACAAAGTATTTTATGTGAAGATGTACAAAGTATATTTGGAGTTAATAGTAGTAATTAGAAATTATTGTGTGCCAGACTCTGTTTTAAGAGATTTATATTTATTTATATATATTGTATTCCATAGCCCAATTATTGTTCCCATTTCACAGATGAGGACTCTGAGGTAAGGATAGGAGCCAGGATTCAGTCCAGGCAGTTTGGTTCTAGAGCCTGTGTTCTCACCCAGTGTTCATAGAGAGTTGTTATAACATGAGAAATTGAGTCAGCAACATGCACCAAGGCAGAAGGCAGAAAGTATTGCCTGATGTAGGAATTAGGGGAGGGATGTAGGAATTAGGGGAGGGATGCCAGGAAGAGACAACAGCTAACTCCATGAATAAAATTTACTTGGATGAGTTCATTAATCCAAAAAGTAGCGACTGAGAATTTGTTATTTCATCAACATTACTGGTGAAAAATATACTGTAACCTTCAAACCATGTGCTAGTAAATGGTTTTTACTTTTAGTTTTTAATTAATTAATTGATTTTTTAATCATTGCTCAAGGATGTTTTTCATTGATTCAAGAGAGAGATGAAGGGAGAGAGAGCAAATGAGAAACATGGACGTGAGAGAGAAACATCCATTAGTTGCCTTCCATTAGCTGCCTGCCTGGGGATTGAACCCAGAATCCAGGCATGTGCCCTGACAGGAAATCAAACCCACAACCCTTCGGTGCTCAGGACAAGCTCTAACCAACTGAGCCATGCTGCCCAGGGCAGATGGTATTTATTTTTAAAGAAAAACCTACAGCTAAGTAGTGCTAGATACAAAAATGAAAGGCAAAAGATTAACACAAACATGAGATAAAATAAAAATAAATTCCTTACTTTAACTTTTAATCACACATTTCTAAATTTATGCAAGCTATATTTAAATGGTAGTAGAAAAGCAAAAAAGAAGTGTAAATGGCATAAAAGGATGTTTTATTGATTCTTCTAAGGATTTATATAGCTTTTTATATTTCTATAACATAAAATAAGTAACTTTATTATTTACTTAAACAAAAAATAATTCCTTAAATCCTTTAACTGTTACATTAGTGTATGTGTGTGTATATATACAACAAACATTTACATAGATATATATTCATAAATACACACTCTTCCCCTTTCAAAACAGGTTTATTTATTTCTCATGAATTATTAATGATCTGTATCAAGGTAATTACGGACAATTGATCTCTCCTTCTAAGCCTCTTGTAAGAACCTCTCTATATTCCTTTTACCTCCAAAGCTGTTACATTAAGTGGCAGAAACTACTTAAGTGGAAGACAAAAAGCAAGAGACTGCAGATACTGTACTCTGAATGCTTGTAAAACATAATTAAATGCAGTGAAAAGAGACAGTGAAACCTGAATTTTCTCGCTTTTGTTTTATTGCCCTATGTGGAGCATTTATATCGAGCGATGACATTTGGCCAGTGCACTGCAGTGACCCTTTCTGACTCTCTGTGACCATCCTCTCTTCTACTTGGTTTGTTCTGATTGGTCAGCTTCGGTGCCCTGCACGTTAAACATTTAATACGACCTCCTCTTATCCCTAAAATAACTTTTTAGAGACAGTACTTTTGATACGCTTTTGTGGTGCTTTTTCAGTCATATCAAAAACAAAGCAATGAAGCATAGTTTATATTGGTTTTTAGTTTGAAAAGAGCATTTGTATTTTAGTATATGCCATAGGATAAAAACCAAATATATCTAAACAAAATTTTCTGAATTTCTTCAATCTGATGGTTAACTATGTGTACTTTTAACATATCCCATTCATTATTTCAAACACTTTATCACATAAATAAAATGTATGGTATTGCCACTAACAGACACATCAGAGCCTTCCATACACTGGATTCATTAGCTGCATTTGCAATTTTTGGTAAAAAATGGTGACATAACTAAATCCCATTGAGACTTAAGATATGTTTAGGAAATATATAGCATATATTACATCTACTAATTTAATTAACATTATTTTTAGTTGGTCAGTTACTTAAAAAAATAATCACAGCTTTAGATTTCCAGGCCATTTAGGTAATATATTATTATATAACTTATAATCCTATTCATTATATTTTAACCAAAATATATTCTTCTCTTTATCTTATTAGTGTCCCAGCAAAACATTTGGTGGATTTGACTCCACCAAAGACCTTCCTGATGACGTTATAACATTTGCAAGAAGTCATCCAGCCATGTACAATCCAGTGTTTCCGATTAATAACCGCCCTATAATGATCAAAACCGACGTAAATTATCAGTTCACACAAATTGTGGTGGATCGAGTGGATGCAGAAGATGGCCAGTATGATGTCATGTTTATTGGAACAGGTAAATGTTTAATTTCAGCTCTAAATTTTCTTTAAGACCGTTAAGTTTAACTGATTAAGTACACTGAGAATTAAAGCAAGTTTTTATAGTCACTTTCAAGGTATAGTTAAACTCTAATAAATGACTAAAAAACCTGAACATCCTACTATTATAATGTGTTATCTTTGTAAGCAAGTTTACATATGTTAAATTAAATTTTTGTTTCCATTGAGAGTTGATAAATATAATCAGGTAAAGCTAATCATTAGGTGAACAATCAATGTCTATAATTGAATCATAACTTTTCTGGACAGTGACTTTTTAGAACAAAGATGTATTGCTCAAACCATGCCTAAAATTGCCGAGACATTCAGTAATGGTTTCTGAATGATTTGATGCAAAGTATCCGAACTTAAAAATACCATAGGGTGCAAACCTTCCAGCAAATAAATTTTGGCAACAAAATGTGTTCAGTGTTTTTGCCATACAATAAGAACAAAAAACACTTTATAAGAAAAACAACCACATGGACCTAAGGGATCATCAGATACATTTTAGATCAATTTCTATAGAAATTTAATAAGATATTTTTACAAATTCTGTGATTAGAAACAAGCTTTTTACAGATATATTTTCAGAAGAATCCCATTGTTATTTTGACATATTACTTTATTTTCCCCTTACTCTCTTTAATAGTACTATTTTAAAAGTACCAGTTACAAATTTGAAACTTGCTACTTAGGGTCAGGTTCCAAGGTAATAAATTCCTAGTCTCCATTAACATTGCTAACTGACATAAATCAATGGGAAACTGACTGAGTGCTCCACTGAAACCTTGTATAATAACATTTTCCCTTGGTGAGAAACAGAGAAAAAATTGCATTAACTACAGGTGAATAGCAACCTTGCAGTAAGTGCTTTAATGACTTAGTTTTATAATGAAATTGTGAAATACTTGTGTTATCAGGTGTAACAGTGTCAGGTTCTGAGCAATACATTGCAGTCTACTTTTATGAGTGAGAGAGTTTCTCAAATAAAAGAATATCAAATAAAAGAATCTTATATCAAATAAAAGAATCCCAGTGAGATTCAGTGTTCAATAGAAGTCAATGAATTGCAAATATCAACTCCTGATTATAAATGTTTAGAAATTATAAAATGATAGGATTTCTCTTCTATAAATTTTAGTTTATTATTTAATGTCAAATTATAATTAGATCTCTCTGCAGAGTAATTAATTTTGTTCACTAATGTCACACTTGCCTTTTTCTTCACCTCTGGCCTAAACATGTTGAGGAGTCCCTCACTCACTGTCAGTGCAACAAAAGCTTCCTTTCGGCTATTTAACTAAAGAAACCCAGTCATGAGTTTTTAATTCTACTTGGACACAAGCTGTCCTTAAAGGAGCCAGTTTCATGAGCATGTTGAATGTGTGATATGTGGATGGCTATCGGTCAGCACAGACCTGGGTCATCTGTCAGCAAAGTAAATTGATTACAGTAATTTTATCTTTTAACTAAGTAGCACATCATAATGTATTGATCCTACTTGAGTAATCTGATTCAATTTGTGTGAAATTGTTTGAAATACTACTCACTAAAACTCGATCTGGAACATAGATAAAGTTATGTTTGGGTACTGGAGACCGATCAGAGGCACTAAGTAGGTTAACCTAATTTACCTTTAATCTTTGGTATTATAAGAAGTCCAAGGTCCTATAAACATAGAAGGATCCTCTTAAAAGAGGAATTTTTTTAACTTTACAAGGCACACACTAGCAACCTTTTTTTTATCTCATATTACCCCATCATATTGATCCCCTGAAAATGGTTATTAATGATATGAGTACATTGAATTATTTCTCTGGTGTAACTTATTTTTTACTGGCAAGATTTTTTTCTTAAATAATGAGTCCATTAAGTTTGATTAAAATGAGCTAATTGAAACTAAGTATAATTGATCAGCTGATTAGAATTGAAATGTTGAAGTCAAATATTTTAATTTAATAAAGTCCTGTTCTTCATTTTATCAAGAGATAGGCATGTGCCTGGAAATACTGGAAGATTAATATTTGCTTAAACCAACTTAGAGTAAAAGTGATAGCTCTTGTCATTAAAACAAACTGAAAATTAGAAAAAAGAATGCTTGAAATCTATATAAAATGTATTTAATTTAATAGTTTTTATGATTTATGCTTCTGAATTTTAAATTCTTTAGTACTCTAGCTTTGATTAACCAATAAGTTAACCAAAATTGATTAACCAATTATTTAAACAATGCTGTAATAAGTAATCCATGGTGTTTATTTTGAGAATCAGGTTATTGTCATTCATCACTTGATGGTCATTGAGCTGTCTTTAGGGCCTCTAAGTACTAAAGGCTTTCAGGTGACAAGAGGATGGGCAGCCAGGCTTCTTTCTGTTGCTTGACTACATTCCTGGCTTTTTGCACCTACATTAAGTCTTCATAGTAGTCCCTGAGTTCATAACAAAAGTGGAAAAACCTGTCATGTCACAACTGGTATTATTTTTAGTTTTTGTGGGGGTTTTTTCTGAGACTCGTGACAATTCAGAATAAACATAATAATAATCCAACCTAGTGATTATTATATATATTTAATAATGCAAGGTCAGGGTGATATCATCTTCAAGGCTTTGTATATTTCTAAAAATTCAATTCTTTTAATTTCATGCTATTTTTTAGTTCATTTAGTTGCATGAAATGTATATGAATGTATATTTTACTAATGCTGTAACAAAAAATAAAAGGAAGACTGAAGTCAAAATGTTTTTTCTGGTCAAATACTGACTCCATTCATTAACGTTATTGCCTGTTCAGATCTATTTTAATTGCGCTCTTCTCCACTTTCTTTCAAAGATGTTGGAACTGTTCTTAAAGTAGTTTCAATTCCTAAAGAGACTTGGCATGATTTAGAAGAAGTTTTGCTGGAAGAAATGACAGTTTTTCGGGTGAGTGCTGCATAATTTCAAGTGTCAACAAGTTCACTTGTATGTCTTTCCCCCAGGACAGCTGCGCACTAAACTCGGAATGGACAAGTCGTCTAGCATGCCCTTCTAATTAGCTTGTCAATTAGAAAGCCAGACACCAGTCAAAATAAACCTTGAAATTTGCAATGCTAGTTAAATCTAAAAGTGTAAAGAAATGTATTCTTGGCTCATATTTTGTTTTCTCAATGATAATATATATGATTTACATTTTATATTATTTATGTAAGTTACCTCAATGAACAAACTTCATGAGCTTGCACCTCCAAAATCTTCTCTTTCACACTTTGCAGTGTAACTGGGTTGAGAGGTAACTTCCATGAATGTATTAAGGGAAATACATTCATGACCAGGGAACGAACACATTGAACCATTTTGCAGCTTATTTGTGAATTGTTTTATCATATTTTCTTTTAAAAATTATTTGTTAGAAGAAAAAGTTTGAGATTTTTATATCACTGGTGGCAAATTTTTTATGGATTCCTCGTGTACACTTTTCAGAAATGTACAGATATTTGTCCTTTTGTCCTGAATCACAGAAGGCCCAAGTAAATTGTATAGGATTGAGGCAGAGGCTGGAGGACATGGGATGACATGAGAAAGGTCAACTGAAGTATTATAATGTAGACCACAATGTCTTCTGGAAAGCTAGCTAAGAGGAAGAGTTTGAGTTGAAGCACACCTTGATAGACATTACTTATGATATGACAGGGAAGTAAATGCTTTTAAAAAAAGTTATTTCATATTTTGATAAAATAAAGAGTCATATAAGACTGCAAAATAAACTAGAATTGGAAGAATTTTGTGGACAGAATGAGAAAATGTTGGATTTTGTCTTACAGCTCAAAATTATCTCCCTTAGTCTCCAAGGGTCTCAGATACTTTAGCTATAAAATGAAGTATCTGGATCCAATTTTTCAGTTGATTAACTATTTTAATTGTAAGCAAAGTCTTCCTAAGACTTTTCTTAGCCTCATATTTCTAAATCAGTTTACTAAACTAAATGGGCTCTTGCTCAATATTCAGGGCTATTTTGAAGAGAAAATGAAGTACAATATGGCAAGCTCCTGATATACATTCATTCACTTAAAATTATGATTAGCATAGAAACAGTAACTAGTAAACCATGACATAGACATCTTATAATAACAACTAAACAATGTTCTAGTAGAAAGAGTTTAGGTTCTTCAGTCATAGCTACATGGCACTTTTGTTAGGGACACTTATATGATCCCTCTGAGATTTCCCATCAGTAAAACAGTGAGAATAATGCCTACTTCAGAAGGAGGCTAGGAGAATTAAAGATAATACATGTAAAGCACCCAGAACAGTGCTAAGTACTGTGCTCAAAATTTTATTGTTAAAATAATTTTATTGTTTTGGTTTAACTATACTGAAAATAAGCCACATTTCCACTAGCATTTTCTACTAATTCTTGGTTTGTCTTCAAAATAATAAAATTGTCATAATTATATTATAATTTTTTTAAATCCTTAGACCTTATTTTATTTCTGCCTGGTATAGAGTAATGACTAATTCTTATAGTTCACTAAGTCCCATTTCAGTATTTACACATTGATACTTTAACCTATGTATTCAAAAATACAATTATCCTAATGGACTATGTTAGCAATATAGAGTCCATCTAGATTTAGCAAACCAATTACGGGCACTGAAGGGTGGATAAATAAATTGCTACCCTGTGTTCATTGTTGTGTCATCCAGAGCCTAAAATATGTTTTCAACCAACATTTATTAAATAAATGAAGGAATTGGTATTGATGAAAAAATGAAACATGAGAAAGCAAAGAGTTTAAGGTCTTCCCTCAGGAGGACCATGTTAAAGTGAGGTGGCAAAGTATGAGGAAGATAAACTGGAAACAGCAACAAGTTATACTGCTGATTATATCCCATCTTACTCTCCAGAAGGAAAAAATAGCAATTCTATATATTGAAAATTAATATTGCCACCCGTGTTGCAAATGAAGTTACAGGAGATACTAAAGTATTATGTTAACTTAAGAATTTCTTAATTATTTCTAGAGTTTCTTACTTATGGATTTGTCATGGTTGGTTCATTTGCATATTCCCTTCAATTGTTATATATTATTTTTTAGTTTTATTTATTAATTCACTGTAAACAAATACATCCTGCCAACCATGATTCTGGCACAGTGCTAAATTCTGATGGTTCAGAGATGAACACAAAAAACATGGTCCATGATCTTATGCAGCTTACAGACTCTTCTGTGTTCTCCCTCAGTTTCAAGAACTTAATTTATTATCTATTGTACAGTGAAATTTTATCTTGTAGAACTGTGTCAAGTCATGCCATGCCATTTTTATTATTTAATTATATTCTGGGATTTTATGAATCAGAATATGCATAATTCTGCAGTAATACTGTATTCTAGCTAATTTTTATTCCCCATATCTTTGGAATTATAAGTTTACATTTTTCCTCTTATCTGTTTTTAGTGCATTAATAAAAAAGTTAGTTTAAGAAGATTAATTTATGCTGATCTTAAATGAGTTCTAATAAAATCTTGAGCAGTTACAAAAACAAATATTTAATATCCATTAGATATTATTAGTATGATGCAGTTTCCAGATAAATACACAATTGAATTACACCTATGATAACTATTGAATGACATTTGTGTAATTTTTAAGATATCATAAGAAGGTTTCTTTCTCAGACTCTAACAGTTAAATACAAAGAAATAATATTGTGCTGGCATGGAAATAATTGTTTATGAGTTTTTGATTTTGTAAAAAGATTGTTTGCAACTTAGAACACATCTCTTTCCATAGATAAATGTTCCAGTTCGCTTCTATATTCTCTGCTATGCATTATTGTCATTATTTCTTCAGTCCTCAAGTAGACAAAACATATTTGGGCAGAGTTTAGAGAAATATTTACTTTCAACATTCTGTTCTATCAGGCAAAGTTCATACATATATTGTGGTCTAGCAATTGGAATATTTCACTGTCAAACTTTGTTTAATTTTGCAGTGGGAAGAAAAAGACACAACACATTAAAGCAGTTGCTATATACAGTGAAGAAAGCAGAGAAATGTTGCAGTCTCTGTATTTCTACTGGAGCCTTTTGAGTCATTCTATTTAACATAAAATAAAATTACAAATGGTTAACCTGAGCATGATGGTAGTTTGACAAGGTAAATAGGGAACAAATTTAGGGTCATGGTAGTATCAGATACTCTTGGATTTTAAAAAGAAAGACATTTAATGCCTACCAACCAGTTAATTTTACCATAGGATCTCCAGGAGACCATGTACATTATGTGTCCTTGATAGACTGAATCACTAAATCTCATATAAAATTTTGAATAAAAGCCAGCACTATGTCCATTACCATCGTGAGGTTGGTTTTAGGGAAACACCCTGGCTAATCACAGAACGTTGTTCCAGTGGTTTCGGTCACATCCAAGACACTTTTATCTGGGTGCAATCAAATCCCAATCAGAGTATAAGGGGGGGGGAATTCCTCTGCAATAAAAATTTCCACTTTAGAGTAAAATTTTAATAGGTAATATGAAGTGAAGTAAAATTGGCATTGTTATAGGACTCTAGAAATGACTTTGAGTTGTCATTACGTATTCAAAATGGTATTAAAATACTAAGACAAACTTAATTCCAAATATTATTGTAATCATAAATCTGTATTTAAATCAGACTTACTATGTGATCCTGAACATGTTGGTTACAGTCAGTCGATCCTCAGCTTCTTCAGTTCATAATTTTTTAAAGTTTTTTTTTTATTATTAAGATTACTAGTAAATGGTAGCTATTGTTAACTAGTTAGATAAATAAAAGTCTCTTAAAATGCTTGAAAATTCTGCATCCATATCTTGTTAAAAATATTCAAAAGGTATCAAGGTCAGACATATGTAGATTTTTACTTTACTCAATGAAGGATTTTCTTTCCAGTTCAAAAAGGGTTTTACTTTTGAGACAGTGGAGGATTACATCAAGTTGCAGTACATTTAGTACAATGAGTTTTATTTATAGTCCTATTGACTGCAAGGGATTGCAAGGCAGTTACATCAATATCACATGCAAAACCCAATTTATGCAATATTCCATGAACAGCTGAGCAAATACATGAAAGAGTGTAATTTTCATTCAAATGTAAAACATAACTGATGCTTTCCAAAACCTAGACTATTAATTCATTCTAAAGGATGAATTAGCATCCAGGGAGCTAAGTCAGATTCTCCTGGGATCAGTAGGTTGAAAAGCTACGCAAGCACAAAAGTTTAATAAGGACCAGATTAAAATATCTGAAAAGATATATAGTAAATCAGAGTCATAGAAAATCTTGAAAAGATGCTAAATTTTTAACCTCATTTTTACTTGAACACCAATTAAATTTGCAAATGAACCAGTTTACATGAAAAAATGCTTACGAAGTTGCATCTGCTTTAAATGGAAATCATGTTCACCACCAGCTATTTCTCAGAAAAAAATATAGCTTATTTAAATGGACATCATTTTAATATATTATCTATTAAAATTCAACCACAGACAGCATATAGTATACCTTATTCCAAACTGTTATTAATTTTCTAGTTTATAAAATAAGTTTCTTTTAATTAAGGGATTTTAATATCTTAATTTAGGAATGTTGAAATCATAATGTGATACGATGCGAGTTTGGTGTGGATTGGGATTTGCTTTGTTTTACAACTTATGTATGAAATAATTCACTTTCATCTACCTTATGGATATGTAATTCAGCAAACATGAAATCTTAAATACTAATCAGCTTCACTTTTATATACTTTCACTTAAGATTTTCAAAGAACTTAAATGTATCTAACTTTCACCTCAATTATACTAAACTGTTAATAATTCTCTAAGAAGCACCTTTCTTGCATCTTGACTGTAAAATATATTTCATGAAAGTTTGCTTGAAGTTAGCTGCTTACATAATCACATAATTATTTCTCATGTAAAACTTTTGGAGTTGAAGAAGTTGCTATGGAAAATTTATCTTTCTAAGGCTTCTAAATTCTCTGTTTGGGTCCACTGATTCCAATACTATACAAAACTAAATAAAATTGTCAGCTTTGTCTTTTTTAAGTAATGAATTGTTCCCTTGATTTTTGTGATTTGATGCTACCATACTAAATTCTAAAGATCATACCTCTGCATAAAGAAAATTGATAGACATTCCTCTCATTATAGTTGTCTTCATGGGTTTTAATCTTATAGAAAATATTTATTTTTAATATCATTAATATAAACTATGAAAATGGTCTCTAAATTATCCTAATTAAATTAATTTACATTCTAAATCATTTACCTTATTTGTGTCTCAGGCAGGCTGTCTTTTCTTATTCTATTATTTATTTTATTTTAATCAAAGAACTTATATGCAAATATGCATAACCCATGGACACGGACAATGGTATGGGTAAGGCCTGGGGGTGGGGCTGATGTGGAGTGAAGGGGATCAATGGGGGGGGAATCTGTAATACAACAATAAAGATAAATTTTTAAAAAAGAGTACATTTATTAAAGCTGGGGACAGCGAAACAAGGAAGGGCTTAGAACAGAAGAAGCAACAAGAGAGAGCCTAGGCAGGGCTGCTTTGGCTCACTGGGAAGTCAGAGAAAAGGGGGCCTTGGGGACAGGTTCAAGGGGTTAGGCCAGGACAAGCTGCCGCTGCCCATTGCTCCCCTGGCTGCAAGTCTCGTGGGGTCCCTTAGGGTTTAGGAGACTCAGGGCTGTGGGGAAAGAAGAAGGGAAAGGCACAGGCACAGGCATGCTCCCTGCAGGGAGAGCAAGCACTGGGTACTTTGTCTCAAGGGTTTTAAAGCTTGGGTGTTTAAGGAAGGTCTTAGGGGAGGGTCTCAATAGAATATTCATCAGCTTTATGCTGGTGTGTGAAAATAAGATTTATTCCCTTAACTTCATCTGCCCTCGGGTGTGGTTGGCACAACTGATACTAGCTGGGTTTCTGCTGTCCATCTCACTGAGTAAGGTGATTCAGGCTATTTACCCTCTGGCTGGGGAGGAGAAGTGTGAACCATTTACTCTTGTTTCCTTGGCTCTGAAGGCAGGATTTTGTGATTTACCAGATGGCTGTAAACTGTTTGGCAGTTTCTCTATTCCAGTTGTCCTGGCTTACAAACCTGTCTCATTTCCCCCTCAGAGGCTTCCATCCCTGAAATATTTTAGGGAAATAGTTTAGGGGTGATAAGGAGGATGGTATGTCTTCAATAACTGCTTCCTGCTGACAAGGGTTGTGGACCCTGGCTACAAAGGGTATGGAAGTCTCTCCCTGCCTAATCTAAGGCGAAAAAGGGAATGAGATCTGAACTGGAACAGAGAAGCTGTTAGCTGATTCTTCTGAAGTAGGAATGGGCTGGAATCCCCAAAGCATCATCATCTTGGTATGGAACTGTACCATTCTAGAAGCGAAGCTGGTAGATTGCTTCATATCATTGACTCAATTACACAGTCCTGAAAATAAGTCAGTTCAGTTAAATTGTTGTGTCATTTCAGGAGGTGGTAATGCAGATGGGCTCCCAAAGTGAGACTTATATTGTGTAAACAAGAAATCAGGTATTTAATAAGGGCTATGCTTATGAAAATAGAAGAAAAGACAAAGGTTAATGATCACAGCAAATTATAAACTAGTTTCTGAGTTTGTAAGACTGTCAGTCAAAAAGATTTTTAGACGTAAGTTACTTTTGCTAGAATGAAAGCAAGCAGTGACAATATGATAGCTCCTCCTTATCTGCAGTTTGAATATCTCTGGTGCTATAAATTCTGCATTGTTTACACAGCATTAGTCACTAAGATTGTTTAAGTATGAGCTATTGTGATAATTTCTCAAAGTTATATCAAGTCCTTTAGCTGTAATTTGCAAGTGCAAAGCTCAGGGGAAAAAAAAAATGTTTAGTCCTTAGTAATTCCAAGTCAAAGGATGGGAGAAAAATGAAACATTAATTTGGAAGAAAACTAGAAAATTAAGAATCCAATTCAGTTTGTAGGTGAAAAATAAAACTAAATAGAGTGTCACATCCACAACTGTGTGTTATAGATTTTATTGAAACATGATTTCCTCCCCTAAAATCACCTTCATTTTTATCAGAGCCAAATTAAGATCAATTCATTTACTGCATTAAATCCACCTTCAATTTGGCCTCATTATTTTCATAAACACAAAAAGAATAATAATTGGTCATGTAGACTCTCTTAAATCTACTTCACTAGAATCTCCAGTTGAACTTTAATCAGCCTCTCAGGGTGAAGAAGCCAAGCCACATAGTTGCCATCAGTCTTTGCCTTCAATACCTATGGGTTTGAGTGGATTCCTCAAGATCTCAAGGTTCCCAAAATGTCTTGGGGTTCTCTTTTGCCATCTTCCAGGAAAGCCACCTTCATTTCTTACTTGGAGAGACTGCCATGAAACATGTAAATAAGCAAGGTACTAGGCCATTTCTCCAAGGGGCTTTTATCAGCTTCCTAAGTCAATCTTAATTTCTTAAAGCTTTCTGGTGACATCCAGGGTCTAGGCATGTCTCTCTCCAATATGACGTTTCAATTGAAGTTTAGGTTAATAAAGCCACAATTGGAAACTGGCTTTATGTGTTCTATTATAAAGAGAACATATTCTTACTGGATTCATGCAAGCAAACATATTGCTATGAAAATAATATTCATTAAGAGTTGCCAAATTCTGGTAGGAGGAAAAATATAATTGCTTCAATATTGCTTATGAAGGTCTTAAATTTTTTAAGAAAATCCTGTGCTCAGCTCATGGTTTGAAGTAGAAATTTTCAGTTCTATAGCATATAGTAGATAAGTAAAACCACAAGAGTGGATGAGCAATCCAGGCAAAGAATGTAGCATCCAAAGGAGAGTGGAAAGGATTCTGCAAAAGAAAGGTAACATGTGAGGAATGTCTAAGGGTTGAGAAGACTCTGAAAAAGTCTAAATAAGGTGTCAATAAAGAGTTCCAAGACATACGGAAATTTAATTCTGAAAGCAGTAAAGAAGAAATAATTGTCAATAGTGCCATATAAACAAAGTCCAGAAATAATAATATAGGCTGAAAGTGTCCATTCAACAATGCAGTCCTTTTGGTGATTTCTGCACCTGAGAATTTTAGACAACCTCCTGAGTAAGGGCTAGACTCGGTGGGTCAAGGGATGAATGGCATTGAGTGGGATATAAACAAGTAAAGACAGGTAGTATAAAATATTTAGAATGTTTTTGAAGAAATTCCAGCCAAGCATGAAGAATTAAGGACTTTTAAATGATAGCTGCCTTTACCTCATATACAAATTCAGTGGAAGGGGCAGACTGTACTGGGCAAAATAGAAGAGATGGGAGAAAAAGGTGAAAATTGTTAGAACCTTCTTTCGTTAATTTACTGATTCATTCAACAAATACTTAAGGAAGACTTCTAAATGCCAGGGACGATCCCAGGTGCTAGTGATATGGCAGTGAATAAAACAAATTCCTGTCCTAAACTTGTGTGTGTGGGCGTAGGGGTGGTGGGGGCAGGCAATAATTAAGAAGATGTGTTAGATACTTCTGCTGACCCTTCTCATATCCTATCAGCCTACCTCTAATTCCTACTGTGTGTCTTTCACTTTCTGCCCCAGGACTTCTCTGACAGCAGGCAAAAGGGCAAACGAGTCACAACTGGGAGTGTGGGAGGTTTAACCTCCCTGTGGGCATCCTCTGAGTAATGGAATGAATAAATACTTTTCTTGGTGTAAACCACAGGAGACAGTTTTGGCAGTCACTGCCCACTGTTCTCAGATTTTCTCTCAGTGGTGGCTTCAATGACACATCCTTTTATTGACTTTCCCTCCTTCCTCTCAATTCTTAGTTCCTCACTCCTGTTGTCCACTGCAGATAAGAGCTTACTTCAAATTCTGCTTTGGGACGTTGAGGAAAACACATGTATTTCCAGATAGTAATAAGCACTAAAGAGAAACACTAAAGCAAGGAAAGTATATAGGAGTGTGTATGTGTGTGTGAGAGAGAGAGAGAAAGAGAGAGAAGAGAGAAACAAACACATTTGTAAAGTACTTTACATTTATTAACTCATTTAATATTCTTAACCATCCTATGAGATGAGACAACTGAAATACAAAGAGGTTATGTAGCTCACTAAATATCACATTTATGGCCAGGTTTGAGTTACTGTTGGAATCCGCACAGTTTGGCTCCAGAGTTCAGCTCTTTGCATTTTGTTTAGGGCTCAGCTTCAGCCACCTACACAATGAGACCTTTTGAGATTATCCTTTCTATGAAGCCTTGTTCTCATTAGCCACCTCTGAAACCCCTAAGCAACCCCCTTCTTAGTGGTGGGTTTGTCACTGATGAAAGATATGATGGAGCAGAGTTCAATGAACGCAAATCTAAGAGGAATAAGCTAATGTGTTCACGTGAGTAGCCTCTTGGTGGTCTAAGTTCATCAAAGAACAGTCTTTATTTATGCTGACTACATATATTCAAATTACCTAATACAAGCCAAAAGATGTAAGTCCTTTCAAACACTTTCTGAGCAGTGCGGAACTGCAATGGGTTAGTAAACTGCAGTGAGCAACAAACCCAACTTGATAGGCTTCAATAGAACAGTTAATGGTGATTTCATCCCAACTGAGCGTGCATAGTCCTCAACGACTGGAAACTAGCCTGATACTATCAGCTTGTCACTGGTGTTATTGGGAGCTGTCCTGGCACTCCCAGCCAAGGCCGCAGTGTTCTCCGGTTGAACATACATATTTTCACAGAGCACCAACATCCCACAGGGCCACTCTGAGACCATGATGAATTAAGAGAAAAGCAAGACCATTCTGTAATTATATCTGAACATAGACAAGAACATAAACGTTGTCCAAACCATAAAAATTGACCAAATCCCCCTATCTTACCTATGTGAGTGAGTGCTACTTTTTTCTAACCACTGTCCTATCATCACTCTGTTCTTCTTTCCTTCTCAATAAGACTGAAAAGATACCTAATTATAGAATTGCCTCTGCTTTTTGATAGCATCCAATGCAGAGCAAAACCCCACTTCCTCGAACCCTCTGTCAAATTGCCTAACACAAGCCCCAAAGGTTTAAGTCCTTCTAATACTTACTGGGAGGTTCCATGGCATCCAGAACTACACTGAGCAATAAACCCAGCTTGATCCACCACAGGTGTGCTCCTAATGGTCTTCGCTGGAAGACATGAACACTCTCTTATTGCCTATTCTACACATTTAACACTTATCTATGAAGTTTCTTTCATGTGTCTTATTTCTCCATTATATTGCTTCTTACCCACACTGAAGTTTTCTCTCTGAAAACTTATGTTTGTGTTCTATGTTA
This sequence comes from Miniopterus natalensis, assembly GCF_054644295.1. NCBI lineage: Eukaryota > Metazoa > Chordata > Mammalia > Chiroptera > Miniopteridae > Miniopterus > Miniopterus natalensis. Next base: position 52,625,032 of record NC_142090.1, on the reverse strand, counting down.
ATTAATTAATAACTTTTATAATTGACCAAAGGTTCACATTTTTTTCTTTTTCTTCTTTAGGAACCAACTACTATTTCAGCTATGGAGCTTTCCACTAAGCAGGTACTATCATTATGTATTAAAATCAGTATTCTACATTTTTTTAATTTTGTGTTTCAAATATCTGGATATATTTATGATCCATCCAAATTTACAGATTTAGTGACAGTTGTTCAAAACGAGAGAAAAGAAAGAATGTTTTTACAACAAGCTTGTAGAATAAAAACTAAAGATATTTTCATTGCCCTGCTGTTTTGACCAATCTCATATATGTCTCATAAGTGTATTTTTAGATTATTATTTATTGCAAATTTTTCTTTATAGCATTTTTGGTCATTGTAATATCATTTGCCCAATAATTATTTTCATCTATCTAACTGTCCCTTAAAAATAACAGTGGTGAATATTTTAAAATATAAGTTCATAATTTAATTTATTCGTACATAAAAACAAAATACATTTTATAGGCTAATAAAATTATGCACTGGACTATATATGTTTGGAGACCTTGAATTTAAAGGTAATTTTACTTTTTTAGTAGTATTATATTCTAGAGAAAACATTTAGTTTGGCAAATATGAAGGAAAAACAGCAAAACAGTCACTGCCAAATGATGTTATTAAACTCCATGAATTCATAGGTTATGGACAGCATGTTAATAGTCTTTTCCACTCACACTGAATGAATGCTTGGCGAGACACTTGAACGCAAATGACTTCTAAATGTTAAATGACATGTACAAAACAAATATAATTTTAACTACTCACCAATTACCTTTTTCCCCACAAATGTTGTCTAGCCTTTCTATCCAATATATAACTGGTAACTATATTTTAAAAAGACTTGAATGTTGATTTGAATTAATAATTAATTATTAAATAACCTAGTAGAAATAAAACCTGAATGGAGTGGGGAGCCCGTCATTCACTGCGCTGAAAACTTACAGAACTGTTTCATATGAGAATCATTTGGCTAATCTTATCTCCGAACTGTTTTATCTCTGACTATGCATTACCCCTTGTACAAGACACTAAAATACTGCTCCAATAAAACTCAATGTGTGTTTTTTCCACACATACAAGCCAAAATGGTTGATAACTTCCAAGATACTTACAGAAACTCAGAGTGCAGATATTATTGACCTGATACTGTTATTTTACACTTCAGAAGTATGTGTTCACCTGTTCTTCTCATCTAAAAATTGTCAAATGTTGGCAAGCCAATCTGGGGATTTCCAGGATGGAAGCGAGACTGGGATGTTTTTTCCTGTAATGATTTGTTAAGATGTTTATTCTCTGCTGAGTCTCATTGCCAATCTTAATTACATTATATCTGGTATCTTAAAACATTTCTTTCTGTTTCAAATATTTTAAAGCTATCTCAAGAATTGCCTATTAAATGTTATACATTTCACCAAAAAACAAACAAAAAACAGTTTATCAATTTAAAATACCGTAATAGAAGAAAGTGTCCCCAGCCTTTATTTTCCAATAGGGAAAGTTTGACCATAATCCAGTGGCTAGCAAGTAACCTGATGTGCTCTCTGCTCCTGAGTTAAGATGTGACTCAATTTCCTTCATGCTCCTGGAAATTTTAAAAGTGAGGCAATAGTTTCAAGGGGGAAGAGGGATAAGCAGTGTTACGACTAATTTTCTGGATAAATGGACTCATCTCCTGCTTTATGACCTGCAACTTGTTAAGGAAGATAGTGAGAAAGCCTATGGAGATGTTAAATTGGGCAGAAAAAGCACATCAGGTTACTTGCTAGTGACTGGATTATGCTCAATGGTGCCTGCAACCCTCCCCTGTATTTCATTGCGACGGCATAATTGGTTTCACAAATCATTAATAGTACTGCAGAATAATTGTAAAATATAAGCTAGCCATTGAGTTGTATTTAATTTTTGGCATTTTATCAACTTTAGATTTTCATTACAATAGTTTTAGTTGCTATATTGGGGGTTTCTATTCCTCCCATGTATTATTTCTCTGTTTTTCTCTTAAAGGGATATGGCAAATTTAAATATTATTTAAATAATAACAACTCCTTTTCTACTCAAATGTCATATTTTTTAACAATTATAAGTATGAATTTTGCTCATACTCCTTAAGAGCTATTGGATAAACATAGAGATCTTTTGATTAGGTATGACCAATTTGATCAATAGCTTTTTAAACAGTCATGACCACAATATATGGTTCAGCATGTCCATACTCACCAGTGCCAACTATGTTTCTGACTTTTGCTACCCCATTTTAACTAATTTAATTGTTGTTTAAGTATTATGTGTTTGTTTCATTTTTAAATTTACATTGAGATTGCTTGCTTTCAATACAATCTAAGTTTATTTTTTTAATGATGCTTTTGGAAGAGGGAAATAAAGAATGGGAGAGGGGGAAAGTTCCATTAATTAAGTTCTCTCTTAATATTTTTCAAATTATGGTCAACTGTTCTTGCATACTGTAGATGCCTTCAGATACAATTTAATTGTCTCTCAATGAAAAGCTGAGAGAAGAGATGATACTTCATCTTTTCCTCCCAGGGACTTATCATTTCTTAATTTGCTGTGATGTGTATCATTTTTCAATATAGAGTAATAAAAGATGAATATAGTAAAAAGGTGGGCAGCTGTGGTATGTACCCTATACTATGCCAGAATACTATATACTGTAAATAGTTTTCACTTACTGGGATGAAATAAGCAGTATCTATCAGGATAGCTGCTTCCACAATGGTTTATTTTTTATTGTATTACTTCTTGCCTCTTAGTTCCTCTTTTTTTAGTTTAATATGTTTTTCATGATTTCTTTTCTTTCCCTTTCTTGTATTAAGATAAAAGTTAGTTGGTTAGCTTGAAAGCACAGAATTTTTTTCTATGTAAGTACTCCTTATAGCCTTAATAATTTATTTAATTCTAATAGATACTTCAGTTTTTATTCACCTTATTTATTTATTCATATATGTAGTCCATCTTCGAAAGTCTTTTAGAAATGCAATTTTATTTATATTCATTGCTGACTATGAGGCCATTTTTTAATATTTAAAAGAGCACACATGGTTCAGAGACCAGCTTTTCTGCAGCTTATTTTTTATTTATATAGTTGAGAAATTAAAATACACTTTTAAGATCTTTCCCATGAAAACTGTTACATATTTTAGTATTTACACAGCTTTTATTCAACCCTTTAGTGCAAAAAAAAAAGGGAGCTATGACACAAATTAGAGTCAAATGTGAAGAAAACACAAAATAATTGTATTTATATTTCATTTTGTGCTTAGATGAATCTGCAATTGATATGCTACATTGGCTCAGCTTTGTTAAAGGCATTTTTCATATTGTACTGAAATCCTGAATTAGCTGCTACTAGAAAGTTTCCCCCCCACTATATTCTGCCTTATTGGGTAACTCCAAACCCATTGAGGATAATGGCATTGCAGAACATTTTATCTGGATGCATACTTTAAAGACTTAAACATGCTCATTTTATGGATAAGTCTTAGAAAAATTATGTGAATATCCCCAGATCACACAGAGAGTTAATGTAGGGCAAGACCTAGAATCCAGGTATCTCAATGCCCAGTAGAGCACTGTCCACAATACCCTAGCTTTTTGGTTAAGTCTATTGCACCAGCCAGAGTGTACTTGATCTCATTCTTTATGACCTTTCAAATGAGAAGTAATTAAGTGGGGGGGTTTTTAAGTAATCTTCCTGGAGCTAGTGCAAGGACAACACAGTTGCTGTTGGGCAAAGTGTCCCATAAAAGCCCTGAAACCACATCCCAAGCGATGTAATAGGGCACCCAAGAGTCAGAGCAAATGACCGATGCTTCAGGTGCACATGGCAGTGTAGATAATCTGATTAATCAAAGTATGCACAGTAGAAGTAACAACAAGCCAGCTACCTAAGGACAAAAAACTGAAGGTTTGAACGTTGCTCCATGTCTTACTGCCTTTTAATTTCTGTTTTATTTATTTAGGTGTAATAGGCATATAACGATTGCTGTCTTCCTTCGTCCTCCCTTAGTCTTCTACTTATACAACACACCTGCTGTAGCCAAATATTTAAATTTTGATCTTGCTGCTGTGCTTTAAATGGTCACATTATCTGCCAGGCCTTTGAAGAAACTACCGAGATTTTTTAAACCCACAAACATCAATTTCTCTTTGACATGTATACACTTTTTTTCTAATGCGCCTGGAAAACAAGATCGTCTTGTCGTAACAAATGCTGCTGTTCTTTCTACAGCAACAGCTGTATCTCGGCTCCACGGCGGGGGTGGCCCAGCTGCCCCTGCACCGGTGCGACGTCTACGGGACGGCCTGCGCCGAGTGCTGCCTGGCCCGGGACCCCTACTGTGCCTGGGACGGCGCCTCCTGCTCCCGCTACTTCCCTGCGGCCAAGAGGTAGGCAGATTAGAAGGCGGCGCCGTGTTTGCTGTTGATCGTCCTCGGTTTCAGTTGTGAAACAGCGCTCTTCATAGAAGCATGCCAGCTTGTTCTGATGCACAGAAAGAGGCTTAGGGGCTTGTTTTTCTTTTTCCTTAATTGGTGGAACCAATGAGGAATATGTATAATAGGATAGTTGGGTACAAATGTCGTGGGACAGATGGTTTTAATAAATGACTGGAGGACATCTGCAGCATCACAGTAATGTCCTTGAGTGTTTATACTTGGAAATGATTGAGTTGTGCGACTTCATTTTACACCGGGGGGGAAACTGAGGGTCCAAGCCACAGGAAAAAGTCACAAACAGAAACTAGACTGGACTTTGTGCTTTTTGACACAAAGGTCCTTCTTTTTCAATCCAGCAACAGCCTAGCTTGGTTTTAAATCGTAATAAGGCAATTTATGTCCTTGGATGTACAGAAAATTCTCAGACAAAATTATTTATTTCCCTTTAGAGTCTTAGAGAGTACACAGGGACCCAATTATAAAAAGTTTAAAAGAATTGTTTTTAGGTTTGAAAGTACCACATTTTTGTATAATGTTGATTAACTGGGATCAAAATACATCTTTATTTGACCCAAATATATCTTTAGTTGACCCTCCAAATTTAAAGGCTGCTATATTATCATAGTATCATGAAAATATAAAACTACATAATAAAATATTTATCAATCTGTATATATCTATTATACAAATATTTTAAGTATACTTTTGAAAAAACTTTAAAGTATTTTTTAGGCCATGCTTGAATAAAAGATGTGAAGGTATGCCCAGACTTTATCTAAAACATATTTACAGAAAACATAACTAAGTTGCTGTCTGGGAGACTGAATGCCTTAGGAACAGACATTTGATCATTTGACATAGTGTTATATTCAAGAGGCTCAGTTATACTTCAGGAAACTCTTAGCACATCCTAAAAGTTGTATACAAACTTGATTTACTTTTGCTTTAAAAAATAAAAACATTTTCTTACGTTAACTAAATAGTTATCTCAACATGTTTTCTACCACTTTATGGCTGTGTTGATATTTACCACTATTTAAAAAACCCAGCATTGATAGATGAAAGTAATATAAAATATCTTGCAAAAATAAACCTAAAGATTAATAGTATGTACACTGAACTACTGAAACATAAAATAGAAATCAGCATTATCAAGCAAAGGCATTTTAAGAGCAATAAAATTTGTTTTTTATTATCGTAGTTGATGTTTTACAAGAAGCTATGAACATGTATATTTTTCATTGCTAGTGAAGTGTGTTGTACAACATTTGCTTCATTTTAAATGTTTGGAAAAATATTAAGGGAAAGAAATTGCCCTAATATCTACTGAAACCTGTTGATTCCACACTTTAGATAACATTGACTATAGTGGTAAATCATCTACAACTTTAATTTATCATATACTCAGTCCATATGAATGAAAACATAGTTAATAATATTAAATGTAAATGTAGTATTAGCCTATCCCATTTTGTAAGTACAGTTTTCTTAAGCCTTTAACATTCAGAATTGAGATGAAATATTTGTATCATTTTCATATACCTATTGATTTTGCTAAAAATGTAAATTTCAAACAAAAACTTAGTGTGGAGATATTTATTGTTGATTAATGATACCATGGATAGTTTAAAAAATTACAATGTGCAGTTTTTACAGCACTTAATTATTTGATTAAAATTTTATGGTTCCTAAAATCATTTCACTCTATAGGGCTTTTAATGTTGCTCAAAAAATGTGAATTCATGTTTGAACTAAAATTGACTATTATTTCCTTCCCATGTGAGAGGAAATGTGACTGATTTAGTAACCATTTTAATTTTAAGCTATGAAGGATTAAAAATCATAACTACAGCTATCATATGTTAAAAAGCTGTATGTTATATATTTTGAAATATGCTTATTGCATATCTGCAGTCCATGATTGAAGGGATTATTATTAACACATTTTGTTGTGCCTTGCAGATTTTACTTAATCCAACTGCATGTGTCTTTGAAAAGGATGGTTAGAGATCTCACATTATTTATATATTCTTTGTGATGGCATTTTTCAAAAGCTTAAGATGCAGTAAAAAATGCCTTCCCAAGTGCTTTGTGGTTCGTGTTTCACAAGTTCTCTTGTTGGCTCAATTTTGAAATGTGCAACATCTGTTGACAGTCTCATCAATTCTACAAATAGGAATCTATAAATACTTAGACTTCTAAATTTATGAATACAGTAAAAAATTCCATGTTTGCAATTCTCAGTGGCCTTTGTGAGAGCTCTTTTCAGGGATTGTAACTAACTTTACAGAAAGACAATACCCATTAAAATAGATGCAGAAAACAGTTGGGCAAGTGTCCCCAATCTTTTCCAGTCTGTTACACAGAGCCAGTCTCCATTTCCAGCCTCTTTCTGGAACTACACATCTTGTTTGCACCACAATGGCTAGAGCCACCCTCCTTCTTCCCGGTCAACCGTCAGCTAAGCGCAGACAGGACACCCAGAATGTACTGCGACTAACATGATCTGGGCGGTACAATGTAGGGAAACTCATTTAGATTTTTCTAGCAAAGTGGGCTTTTCTTTCATTGTCTTCTCTCTTGCCTTCCTCTGACAAAAAAGAGGCCTCACTCTTCAATGCGTGTTTTTGCTTTCCTTCTTTCACTCACTTCGCAGGTCAATTGGTTTGCAATCATAGCCCTACGATCATAAATGAAATATTTTGTTTTAAATGGGTTGTTATAGCAACCATGAAAGAAAATTAAAAACTAGCTTAAAAATACAATCCATAATCTTAATACTTTTAAACTTAACAAAAGTCTATTTATGAAATTATATATACGTGTTAAGAGAGAGAGAATATTCACTTGAGTTTTAAGTTTCAAGCTTATTCCCTCATTAGTGGTCAGAAAACACACACATTTAATTCTGTTTATTGAAAAAATGGGTTGCTATTTTATATTTTGTGATCTTGGCTCAGAATCAGAATTTAAGATGTTAAGAATCAAGGATTTTCTAGATGTTAGATTCTTATTGATTGATAGCCAGTAGGGAAAAAAATGAATTTTCATTATCAATGACTTTGAAAGACTTTTAACACATTGTTAATACATTTGTATCCTGTTCCCCATTTTTATCATCTTGGAGACTGCTATTACAGACACAATGAGCTACTTTTAAAAAATCCTTTAGTCAGACATAGATGCATCTCTTTCAATAAACTCTTAAAAGAGTCTTTGATTTTTTATTCACCTTAATTCTTATGACAATTCCCAAGAGAGAACAAAAATACAATAATAACTTTTAAATGAATTGTTTTAGACGCACAAGACGACAAGATATAAGAAATGGAGACCCACTAACTCACTGTTCAGACTTACAACACCATGGTAAGTTACAACATTTTTCATCTTTCAGCCTGCTAACACCACGATAAAATCTCAAGAAATAATGCATATCCACACATATGCAGGGCACACACCTTTCCCAGAATACTTAAAGAAATGCAACTAAAGGGAAAGAAAATCAAGAACAAAGAAAATTCTAAAGAATACAAAAAAATAAATTATGTCTTATTCTTGTAGGTATGATAAATTAAAGATTTCAATAAAGCTCTTTGTTCTCATATTAGCAAAAGAAGCCAGTTTATGTACATGCTTTCATATACAGTAGTCACATGAGAGTAGTAGGCAATAAACATATTCATTCAAATATGTCAAAGAAAAAAGTGTACTCTTAAAATAAGTCATGCAAAATAATCATTAACATGCTGATGATCCCCAATATATTGTTATTGGATATCCTAGTCAAGTAGAAGATAATTCCCATGTCTTCACGCTGATTTACTAATGCAATTTTCTCTTGAACTGGGGATTTCGGACCAAGTCCATTTGATGCCTCCTAAAAGATGTCAAGACCTGTTTAATGTCAAGTTCCTCATTTAATGCTGAAATACCAACCAATCTTCATTTAAAATGGAGTAAAAATGTAGAATATCTCTCTCCCACTTCAACCCTTTATAAAAATAATAATGAAGCTGTGCTTCCCTCTGCTGGGGAAACTTATCAATGACATCACTGTTACAAAGAATTCATAGTTAAAAATAGCTAACCTGTAAATTGAACATAATTATCTCATTAACTTTTTTGGTGCATTTTACATTAATCTTAAAGGAAGATCTAATATTTTTATCATTTAACTTGGATTTGATCTACTAATTCTGCATGTAGAATTAATGTTTCATGAATGTAACAAAAGAAAACACACTGCATAAGTAGCACCCTAGCATGCCTTCCAAAACCTAGCTACTTTTCGGAAAGCCAGATCCCCTCTCATGTATCCTATATGTACTAGTATCTAGTTAATGAACACCCACAGGGGTGTTTGGAGGATCCCAATACCGGGAGACAGGTAGCCATGAATTTAGCCTATATTTTGGGTCCATTTTGCTTGCAAAATTTTCTTGCCAAGGACTTTCCTGTCTGTTATTGTTTTAATTTTAAAGAAAAAAAATACCACTCTATTGGAGTAAAATGTTATGAATTTTTGTCATTGTACAGATATAGTGCGTTATTGACTTACTCTCCTTAATTTTTTCAAATGGCATAACTCAGGTGGACAACAAAGCATTCACTGGCCTTCTATTAATCTACTTCATGTAAAAATTTTGAATTATGATAAGCACTATTTAAGCTATGCAGTCTTACAAAATATGGATTCACTGTATTAAAGAATCTACTTGCTTAGCTATGGAGAAAATGATGATAATAACTGGAAATAGAAGAAATAAGATGATGTACCTAGAGCTCATTTTTCATCAGACTTTAATCTCCACACTGGTACGGGCCTTGTTATTTTGCTCACTCTCGTATCTCTAGGGCTGTAACAGATGAAGTCATGAATATCATGATAATAAATATCATGTAGCTATTTAATAAATATTTGTTGAATGATCTAAATACTTCAAGCTATAGCCCAGATACTTATTGTTTTGTTTTTCAGTAGTGATCTGAACTAAATAACATCTGTTGTTTTTGTAAAAATGATTTCTCATACATTATTATTAACATATTCAGAAATAAAATCTCTTAAGAAATATCAATTAATAAATAATTATTACATGTCAGTATATGTAGGCTGCTATGCTATATTTCAAAGATTGCTACAGAATTTTATATATAAATGTATATTTATATTTTACTGATAATCAAATTTTAATATAATACAATAAATTATTTTACAATTTTAATACAATACAGTTTTAATACAATATTTTACAGATACATCCATTTTTTAGAAATCCGGTCCCTTCAAAATCCCAGTTAGTATTTTTTTTTAATTATATATATGCTGGAATTATGAGTGTACATATACAAGGAAAAGCTGACCAAAGACTTATTTCCTTTTTTAAAAGTGAAACTGTGAATAGATTAATGTTGTTGACTGTTGAGTGACTAGGCATTAGAGAGTGCTTCAGATTTTAAAATTCTTTTTTTGCTGAAATTAGATTGGTGAAAGCCTATAAAAAATTGGTAATATAGAATTGTTTATCTATAAAAAATAAAATAAACATGAATCAAGTTTCCCCCTGACTTTTCCATCGAATTGCATGCTGTAAAGAGGAAAAAGAATTGCTGCCGTCCAATGTTCCTGGGTGGTGTGTGTGTTTGTGTGTGTGTGTGTGTGTGTGTGTGTGTGTGTGTGTGTGTGTGAACAACCCTAAGTAGATGCTTATGATATATGGGAGGAAATGGTAAAACAGTCCAAGAAGCTCTGCAGCAGTAAAACATTCCCTTTTTGAAGGCTTCTTAATTCCTTGTCTACTTGTTTCATAATTGACCAAGCATAAAAATATATATATACCAAAGATTATAGTAAATTTTAAATGTCTGGAAACTAAGTCAGGCATACCCATATGGCCAGGCTGAGTCTTACCTTGGGAATCAGTGAATTATCTTGGAATAGGTGTTATCAATACTTGAAAGTAAAATGGGCAAAAATCCAGAACTCAGCCCTATTAAGTCATGTATGTTGTCTTGCTAATGTCACATCTCACATGAAATAAAATATTTGTACTCATATGGAAACATAAAGATATGTTTTCACAAAAAGCTGCTAAGCAACTTGAAGCGAAATTACACACTTCAGGACAATCAGTTCCAGCTGTGATGGTAAACATACTTTGTAACACTCTATATTTTATATATCTTGAGGTTCTAATAGAGAGACTATATGAAATAATTCAGAATTAAGTGAAAGAAATTTTCCACTTGATGAAACCTTTAACACTCACTCAGCACTCTGCTCCCTCTGCTTAAAGGCAGCCCTGACGGTGAGCTGGCCTAGGTGAAACAGAGGACTCCAGCTCCACTTCCCCTCCATCCAGACCTCTCTCTTCCCTTGCTTGTGGTCATTCACCTAGGGAAATTTTAGTATAAAAACCTAAATATATATGTGCTGGCAGACCTTTGTATCCTCCCCCTCACACCTCATACAGAATGCTAAAAACAAACCTCAGGTTTTTGCAAAATGTTTCCTTCCCTAGAATAACTGTTGTGCACAAAATTGGAGCTGGTCTGACTTTGCATTCAAGAACACGAGTAGCTGAGTCAATTTACCTTTAAACTACCCCCCCGTCCCCCTCCTTACCAAACAGGGATGAGTCATACTATGATCTACATATCCAGAGAAGGAAAAACCACACTATAAGCTTTGTTTTATTTTAAATTAACATCATCTTAGATTTTTGAATCTTTGAAATATTTTATACCCTAACTTCTAGTTTAATGTCAACATTGCATTTCACTTTGCAATAGTTCCCTTGGCTGTTCTACATATGTGCATTTCCTTTCTAGTGTCCCATAGTAAAACATCTGCAGAATTCAATCTTCTTAATTATCTCCACAACTTGCTCAATTTATGTCTTGGTTGGCATCAAAATTTCATAAACTATCTTTGGCAGTGTCATTTTTATAGTCTGCAGAGTTGTAAATTTAGTATTTTGTAGCAATGCTAACCTGGTCTGTGTTTTGGCTTCTTTTATACATGTAGAAAAATCCAAATATGGACCTGAGTATTTAGCCCCAAGAGAAGCCTCAAGATTTGATAGATGAGCATTATGTAAGCCCTGAAAAAATCCCTAATTTTAATAAATTACCAAATTATATCAAGTTTAAGATGTCACTGAATGTAACATACATCATTATTTTATGTACTGCTAAACAAGAAAAGCTGCCCCAAGCGGGCAATCTAATAGATGGTCCCAGTATCAAGCCAGGATGCATAGTGTGGAGAGGGCCTAGGGGCGGGGGGGAGCAGGGGGGATGCCAGGTGGAGGGGATCAATGGGGGGACACATCTGTAATACTATCAACAATAAAGATAAATTTTTTAAAAAGATAAATAAATTCCCATGAAGAAGAAGATACCAAGGAAAGGTGCCAGTTTCAATCACAATTATGGGTAGTGAAAAGGGGAGGAAATAGTCCTTGAACCACAAGGTGAAGTCATGAAGTTTTATTTTCTGAATTGATCAACAGGGTGGACTGAAAATCTCAGACAAGACTTTAATTTAAAGAGATAGCAGATTAGTAGGGTCTCGTGTGTCTTGCAGAAGAACAAATTTTTTCTGGAAGATAGCAACTTCAGTTCATATCAAGAGCTACTGTTAGACATATTCAGATATCAGAGATCTTAAAATATGAAGAAGTGTACATCTAGAATGAACTTACTACAGTATTATCTTCTATAACTTTTGTAAACCTTTTTTGAAACTATTTTCATGGGAGATAATCATCACAACAGTGATCTTCTGATACTACCTTAAGTAAATAATCCAATTATTCATAATATATGTGCACAGACATGGCCATCCAACCTGAATAAGAAGTTTGAAATATTTTATGCCATCATTGTTCTTCATTAAAGTTTTTAAATACGTCATCAGAGATCACCCAAGTGTTTTTACACCTAAATTTAACCATTGTAAAGAGAAAAATTTTAAGTATGCTGTATTTTTTAAGTTCTAAAACTTATAAAGAAAACATTAAAATGGAAGACTGGATTTTCATTATTGCTTATGGAAGGTTTCTGCTTCAGCAAATGGGTATTTTCCATCATCTCCTATCATACCTCTTAGGAAAAAGTAAATTTAACATCAGAGCCCATGTTTCCTGTCTTTAAATATAAATGCTCCTGATAATTTTACTCTGGCATATAAATTATGTGCGCTTTTTTGCTAAAGCATTTGCTATACAATTATGAAAAAAGACATATCAGATGCTCAGTATAGAGTAAATTAACATTACAGCAGATTTCTTCCTATTGGTGTTGCTTTTTAAGTAATTGAGTTTCAGCTGCTCTAGGCAACAAAGCATTGCAGCCTCTAGCATCACAAGATAGTAAGCCCAACATTAAATATAACTATTCAGATGGCTTTATAATAACTTCATAATGCCTCAATTTCATTTTCATATTTTAAATTAATAAATCTCTAAAAAATAAGGTACAATTGTCTCTCTCTGAAACAATAATTACCTATAAACAATAAAATTAAAATACCCTGGTCATATCTATCTGTCATTTATTCATCTACCTAACTACATACCGACAAGAATATTTTAAACACAAATCCACAGGTATCTGTGGATTCAAGGAAGATTGGAAACTAGTTCAATTATAAAATTTTAAATGCTATATACTGGTTGATAAATATTTCCCAACACCAGAAACAAATCTTAAATTAGGGCTTAAAACAAAGTAGTTTAAAATTTTAATTTTTTTTACATTATCTTTATTGTTGAGACCATTACAGATGTCCCCCTTTTAACCCTGCTGATCCCCTCCACCCCACATCCATCCCACCCCCAAGCCCTCCCCACACCAATGTCCACATCCATGGGCTATGCCCGTAAACATACAAGTTCCCTGATTAATTTCTCCCCATCCACATACCCTTCCCTGTCTCCCCTCTGAGACCCCTCAGTTTGTTCCAAGCTTCTATATTACTGGATCCACTTTGTTCATCAGTTTATTTTGTTTATTATATTCCACATATAAGCAAGATAGTTTGTTACTTTTCCTTCTCCTACTGGCTCATTTCACTTAGCATAATACTCTCTAGTTCCCTCCATGCTGTGCCAAAGCTCTAAAGGTCCTTCCTCTTCACAGCCGCATAGTATTCCAGGGTGTAAATCTGCCACAGCATTTTTATCCACTCATCTACTGATGGGCACTTGGGCTGTTTCCAGATCTTAGCTATAGTGAATTGCACTGCTATGAACATAGGGGTGCATAAAAGTTCTTTGTGAATGGTTTTTGGGGTTCCTTAGGATATATTTCTAGAAGTGGGATCACTGTGTCAAATGGTAGGTCAACTTTTAATCTTTTGAAGAAACTCCATACTGTTTTCCATAGTGGCTGCACCAGTCTGCATTCCCACTCAAGTTTTATTACTTGAGTATTTTTTGTACTTGACAAGTAGATGTATTATGCACATGGAGTTTCATATTCAGATGTGCTCATTTCTAGATGTATGCACGCAAACTAACATTCAACAGACATTTACAGAGAAACTGGTTGGTATAAACATCACACAAAACAGTGGAGAAGCATTGTATTAAGCATTATCTTGATAAATAAACAAACAGGATCCATTATATAGCTTAGAACAGACTACAGAATTTGTTTTTTAAGTGCACTGCAATATATGAAATTAAGTCCATTGTTATCTTAGTATTATATCCCAAAATATAAATAAATGTTAAAATGAATGAAATTTTTGTCTTCAATTTTTTTATTCTTAAATATGTCTTCCCAAGAGTTGGTGATCATCTATAAAATGCCTTTTTAGCTACTACTACTTAAAGAAAGACAATTCACTACTTGAAGCCAAATTAGAGTCTTTCTTATTGATAAAGTGCCTATACTATTTCTGAAGATAATCATCTAGAATCTAGTAAGGAAGATCTAAGTAATGACGTTTACACTTAAGAAGTGCATATCTGAGCCCTGGCCAGTGTGGTGCAGTTGGCTGAGCATCCTCCCATGCACCAAAATGTTGAGGATTGAATTCCCGGTCAGGGTACATGCCCAGGTTGCAGGCTTGATCCCCAAGAGAGGGTGTGCAGAAGGCAACTGATCTATGTCTCTCTCTTTCTCTCCCTCTCCTTCCTCTCTCTCTGAAATCAGTAAAAACATATTTTTTTAAAATAGTGCATATCTGCAATTTTCTATGTCACCAAGAATTGATGGGCAACTCTTCTTTTCCTTCTTTGCTTGAACTTTAATAGCAAATATTATTGAGGGGAAAAAATTATACCATAAAATATTAAAATTACAATGTGATGAAAACAACTGGAATTAGATTTCTCCTTATGTAGTTCAGTAATTAAATGAATTTGCTAAATATTTAAAATAATTTACAACCATTTGACCTTCCACCAAATTGTTTTATTTTTATATTATTTATGAAATTCCACTTTTCAATAACATAAATGGGAGGCCATCAAAAATGATAACAGAGATCAAATAGTTGGATAAACATATGGTTGACTAACTCGCCCACCTTTGTCTTTTCTACATGACATCAATTTTTTTAAAGATTCTTACATTATTAACATTTCCATCTTGGAAGACATTTATGGGGTTAAAATGGAGAGTGAAATAAATGGAAAGCTGAAACATGATGCCTTCTGTTTCTGCTTTATTGGGAGAGAATCAAATACTAAATAAGGCCTTGAGCAACATGATATTTCTGGCCAAATGATGGATATCATGACTTTTTGTTGTTACAAAAGGAAGCAATTTATTTAACTTCTTTCTTTCCTCCCATTCTTTCTGGTTTATTAGGCTCATTTCATTTCCATAAATTATTCCACTAAAAGAGGAAATGATTAATTGAAGATTGCTTCCTTAAAAACATTATTTCTTGTCATTAACAGCTGCAACATATTGTAACATTGTGTTATTCAAACACAGTGTGGGGCTTTTAAAATTATTTTAATGTTTGCTGTTCTTGATTATTTTGCTCTAAATATTCAATTCAACCCATGAGAATTCATTATGCAAATTTAATAAATAGACTCTTCTTCTCTACTGATAATTTTCAAGACAAAATTTTGTATTCAAACAGTTGCTTTGTAAGTGTGAAATGTATTTTAAAATGGAGTAAATTGAGATTGCTTTCTTTCTGGAAATCTACAAGAATATTCACTGACAAGGACATCCTTTAGAGATTTAGGTGTCCCTGGAGATATATGAGAACGTATTAATTTGATTTATCAATTTTTTCTCATGTTATCTCATATTTGGAATTTTTGATTTTGGAGTATACTTGATTAGTCATTATTTTCTCCCACATTATCTCAAATCCACTGTTGTAACATTCTAAAACTTAACGAATTTAGAAAATTTGAAATGTTTACATTTAACAGTGATTTATCAATGTATTCTGCCATAGTCAGGGTTATAAACCCTATGCCTCCCCCCCAAAAAAATAAATAAACCCGATGCCCTTTTTAATTGATTAAATTTTAAATAATTTTCAATAAAATTATGATAACTGTCTTGATGATGTCAAAGTTACATGAGATTTCAGCTTTAAATGCAGAGTAAATATTCGCTTGGATTTGCCATTCAGCAAACTTCAGCAAAGGGTTATTAACTCTTATAGAACATACAGTATGAAGGTAGATAACTAGATTAATAAACAGTTATAATAATAAGATTACATGTGCTCTAAAGATATATGCAAAAAGAGATTTTTAGAAAGCATAAAAGAGGAAATACTTTTTCCGGTGTGGGGGGAGTAAAATTGATGTTGGGAAGGGGTTCATAATTTGTCTAGTATGAATTCTCAATAAAAGTTTCTAAATTTTGAGTGAATTAACAATTGAAAGTATCACAAGAACAGCAATAACAATATCACCTCACATGTTTATGATTATTTCTGCATCCAGACATTATACTGTTATTTTTATGTAGATATAATTTATGAACAACAAAGAAGATATCTTAAAGGGTTATAAATATTTTGTTATCTATAATTGTTAAATGACCTAATATATTTAAGACAATTTTCAATTATTTGATTAAAAATAAATATAAAATAAAGTTAGCAATAATGTCACACAAGCAAAGCAAGTATGGGAGCAGAGAACAAAAGCAGGATTGCAGGAAAAACATATTTATCGAGAAGTTATAAGGGTAAGATATAAAATTTACTAACAGATTTTTATTTTGCCAGTGTAGAGGGGGACATATGATCAACTGATGAATCACAAAATACATTAAAAAATAAATTGTTGGGGCACTGAGCCTGTGAGGGCCCAAAAAATAAAGATAAATTGTTCATGAAAATCTCAATAGTTCCTAAAAACTAACACTAGAAAGAAAGAAAAAAAAGTAAAGATGAACATCGAGAAATACTATGTGATGAACACCATACTCAAAAACATCGTGACATAAAAATAGTGAGCAAATCAAAGGGACCGCACACAGCACAATTTGATAAAATCAATTATATCATGGGATTAACATAATGCATTCTACGTAAACAGCTCTCAGATCAACTAGTTTAATCCAAAGGATATTATAGGTTATTCTTACCTTGATTCTGCAAGATTTTTTATGCTTTGGGAACTCTTTAGTCAACAACGCTTTCTCAGTTGAGCTTTTGATTTATTCTGGGTAATTATGAGTTCAGCAGTATATGCTTTGAAAAATACTTACAGCATATCTATGCCATGCTGCCATTTCTATGTAGAGCTATTTGCTTTAATAAACAGTTGATATGATAGTATGTTTGTATACCACAAAAACATTAAAAATCTAAATCTAGTAAGGTTAGAAGACAAGAAACGAAATATTGTTCCTGTTTATAATTTCTTTTTTTTTGAGAGAGAGAGAGAGAGAAGGATTGAGGGGCGAAGAGAAGAAAGAAGGGAGATCCTAAAGGATGGATAGAGAAACACATTATTGGACCTCTAATGTTTTTGACATTGTATGAAATTTGATCAAGCAGTTGAGATAGAATGGTTAGGGAAGGTAAAAGGTATTTATTGAGTGCCTTCTAATCATTCTTTATAAAATATGTATTGGATATCTGTTTATAAGGAGTCAGGTATGGGGAAATTAACAGAAAAACATGGCTGCAGGTAATTACAAATATATAAATGCTTGGCTGAGCACCCAAATGAAAGTTCCAGTTGAAATTAAAAGTTACTGAGGATAGAAACATTCTACTGCAGTGGAATTTACAGAAACAATTGTATTCAGTGGATATTACCTTTTGCTAATGTTGCTGATGGCAGCAGGACCCAACAAAACATAAAATAGGGGGATCTCAAACCAATGAAAGGCAATAGTACCTCTGCATACTGGCTATTATTGAAGTTAATATGACACGACTTTTGGCTTACTGACTACTAACTAAAAGATTTTCTTTTGCTTTTTATTTGGACAAAGGAGAGATAGAAAGAGCAAAGTTAGAGGGGAATGAATCCTGACATGCTGGCAAGAGTAGTGATCAAGGCAAACTAACCAAAGGCCCCAAGCCAATGTACCAAACTCACCAACTGTGGTTCTTTTCTTACTCAGGTAGAAAAGTACCTGAATGTTATGATGTTTCTTGAAAATGTCCAAGAACTTTTGTTATATTAAACTAAATACAACTTGGTGCAAGTTCTTGATTAACTCAGATAATATCTTATTTTCAATTCTCCTATAAATATGTAGCAGATAAAATGAAATATTTTTTTAAATATAAGGAAGCATTTATGTAGAGAATTCTGTGTGTGTGTGTGTGTGTGTGTGTGTGTGTGCATGCGCGCAAACACACACTTCTGGAAATGTTTGCTGTCACTAAGGAAACCTAAAAGAGAAACTAAAATCTGAGTAGGTTTCTCAGGACTATTAGAAAGGTTACCCAAAAGCTCTCTATGGACCAGATAGTATGATTAAATTAATTGAGAAGAAGACAACTTAGTGAGTTTTTTAAATGTACCTGATTGATAATATATTAATATTAAAGTCTCATCTTTCTTATTATAAGTTACATTGTTCTTAGCTGTGGGGCAACTGTATGCTAAAGTATTTAAAGAGTTCTATGTTTGAGATCAATAACTTACTTATACCTTATATTTCTATAGATATTTATAGTAAGAGATTAAGTGAGAGACAAGTCTACAAGAAAAGTAGGCCTGGGAGGCATGGTTGCTAAACCAGAAGGTATTAATGGATCACTGTGTTGTTTGTTTCTGGATCTAATAGATTTTTTTCTATGTTGTCATGTTGCCATAGATCTTATGGTTTCATTAATATTTAGAAAACTCTCTTCCTAAAAGTAAAATGATTTTCTTTATTAAATTAAAACTTTTTTTACTTTTTTATTTTATTGATGTGAAAACACCTAAATGAGATCGACCTTCTTAACAAATTTTAAGTGTACAGTACAGCACTGTTCATTATAAGCACAATTTTGTTTAGCAGCCTTAAAGTCTTACTCATCTTGCATAACTGAGACTATATACTCATTGATGAGGGACTCCACACTTCCCTTTCCTCCCACCCTGGCAACCAACACACTACTCTCAGCTTCTAGGAATTTGACTATTTTAGATACCCCGTATAGATGGGATCATACAGCACTTGTTTTTTAGTGAGTGGCTTATTTCACTTAGCACGTTCTCAAGGTCCATCTATGTTGTTGCTTATCACAGATTTCCTTCATTTTCAAGGCTAATATTCCAACTTAAAGGATTTCTAAATCAAAAACATTTAAACTTCATAGCAATTAGCAGGGGGGAAAAGTATTTAAAGTATATTGACCTCTGTGATAAGGCATTTTAATCATTCATGGTAGCTCCTCAATCAAAGGAGATATTCCAGTCCCTGTTGGGCATAGAGATTCAATTTATCTCTACCCAGGGAAGCAGGTGTCTTGCAAACTAGCAGAGCAACACATGCCATATCTATTCAATCAAAGATATACTAATAATTTCAGAGAAAAAATGATACCATGTTCAATGTAGATATTGAAAAAAATATATATCTTCAATATGGAAAAAAGTGACTTCAAATCAGTTAAATATTGTTTCTTTACATTTCAGTCATTTCCTATTCTTTCCTATTTCTAAGGGATTGATCTTCTAAATAAGAAGGGACAGATACTTCTCAATACTAAAAGAGCTTTATTTCACACCTGGGACAACAGAGGAAAAAGCACTGAGGTTGACATCCCTGGAGATAGCAAAGGGAGGCAGAAGGTTGATTGTAGGCAGGGTGAGACTTGATGGACATCGGCTGTGTACAGGGATTGGATGGAAGCAGGATTTTGGAAAGTTTTAAACCTAGTGAGAACAAATCATATTGTTTATGACAGACAAAAGTACTCAGTTGATTATAAGGAGAGTAAAACTGTCAAAGTGATGCCAAAAAAAGGGGGAGAAACTTTTAAATCAAAATTCTAGCTAAGTTTGAAGTAGAGAACAAAAAATGTTCATCTGTCTATACTGTCAGCCCTCTGTGCATGTGAAAATATATTTATTATTTTCTAAATTAATATAATGAGTTCCAGATTGTACAGGATGTCATAATGGAAACAGGATTATACAAGATAATAAGGTTTTTTTTTACTCTAAATGAGTTTTACCTACACTCCTTGTGTCATACTTTTGATCTTAACTATGTTTCATTTACCACATTGAAGGAGGTTACATAAAGGGTAAAATAATAGAAACTTAATCAGGAAATAGGATTTCTTATTGCTGCATTTTATTATATACTCTTGCCATATTCTTCAGCTTAATTCTTCAAAATACTAAAAGATGTGTCATTTTTAAATAAGGACAATTGAAACCACATTGCATTAGAACCGTGCATCTCTCTTCTGAGCCATCCCAAACATTTCACACCAATTGTTCTTCAGAACAAACTGGGGGATTACTTAGGGGTCATTGGCAGGTAGTATAAACTTCCTGGACTCTACCTTTTGTAAAATACTAGATAAATATTGGTTGGGGAATTTAATTTTACAGATAAAAAACAAATACGAAGAGGAAAGATCTTATTTTCAAAAGCCCAGTTGAATAACTTTTCTGCTGGAAAATAGTACAATATGAACTGGCCCCATTAATCAGAAAATAGAGTTTACGGTGAAAATAATTTCTTGGAGAGCTTTATCATGGCACCTAAAAATGTACAGTCATTCTGCACACATGACTGATTTTGTTACTGTAATGTTATTTTCTGGTAGACAAATATCTGTGCATGCCTTATATAACCCATACCAATAATGTTTATTTTGATAAGCACTTGGGTTCTGAAACCTTACATCCTCAACATTTCTGCCATCCTCAATCAATTTGAAAAAGACTTCCAACTTGGCAATGCATTTACCTCCTGAATTTCCAAATAAATACTTCGGAAAGTTGAGTTTATTTCTCTAACATTTTCTCATTTCATTTCTCCTTCACTGAACAGATAAGCACCATGGCCACAGCCTTGAAGAAAGAATCATCTATGGAGTGGAAAACAGTAGCACGTTTCTGGAATGCAGCCCAAAGTCACAGCGAGCTCTGGTCTATTGGCAGTTCCAGAGGAGAAATGAAGAGCGAAAAGAAGAGGTATAGGAATGAAATTAACTGGGTTATTTCTATCTCATATATGCTAAGTGACCCCAGCATGGTTGACATGAGTGGGGGGAAAAGTACTGTGAATCTTTATTCTTTTCTTAACTCAATAATAGCTCATTCATTAAACTACTTTTCATTGAAGGCTGATTATATGACAGGCTTTGTGCTAAGAGTTGGAGAAACAAAAGTGAGTTTTGTCCCAGAAGCCATTTGGGGATATATTTTAGAATCTTCTTTCTGTAGTTATCTACTAGGCAATTATGTTATTTATATTTGTGCACTGAAAAAACAAATCCTCCTAGTAATTTTTTTAAAAATATATCTTTATTTCAGAGAGAGGAAAGGAGAAGGAAAGAGAGAGATAGAAACATCAATGATGAGAAAGTCATTGATCAGCTGCCTCCTGCACGCCCCCGACTGGGGATCAAGCCCACAACCCGGGCATGTGCCCTGACCGGGAATTGAACCCGATCGCCTGGATCCTGGGTCGACGCTCAACCGCTGAGCCATGCCCAGCCAGGCCCTCCTAGTAATTTTAACTTTTGTTCAATTAATTCTGCTTTCCAAATGTGTATTTTTCTTTCCCCATTAACTTCCACCTCCAATGGAAAAGTCAGGCTTTGGAAAGGGAGTAGTAGGTTTAGGATGAAGTATTTAATGCCCCAGTATGACCTCTGATATGAAATCTGCATGTAGCATCAGACAGGGCTTCCTCCACAATGGATACATTCATTCCTCTGTAATATTAAAGAATTGTGCAGAGAAAATGTCAGTGAGAACTCCGAACTTTTTAAAAGCATTAAATAAGGGTAACTAGACTATGTAAGCGATTTAAAAATGTATTATGTGCAGTTTTACAAACATAATCTGAATATAAAGGTAAAAATTCTCCCATTATCTTTTTTGACACCTGATGCAGTTGTTAGATATGTAATCACATCACACAAATGTCAAGGTTGATTTTGTAGATTATCAAACAGCTTTCAGAAATCTGATTTAAACTATTCAAAATAAAAGTGAGGTTAGATATACTCAAGAGCATATCTGCATTTTTGCATCACATCTAAGACCTAGGAATCTGAATAAATAATAATTATCAAGCATGTCATTCCATGCTTTATCTACTTGCTCAACTGCTGATTTTTGTATTTTATTTTTTCAAATTTTATAATGTGTTCATTTTAATACTGCATTGTTTTCTACTATCATAGTTCTGTATTTCCAATTCCAATATTTAATGTTAACTTTCTCCTATATTTATATGCCATCTTTCAAATGTACAAAATAAAGTATATCTTTGTACTTTCCTCCTTTTATCTTGAATATTTTAAATTATTATAATGAGAAATTTTATTAAAACCGTAGGCAACCCATATTTTGCAACGCCTCTTAAAAACAATTGACGGACATTTATAACTTTTTTCCTGATAGAAAAATGTTATATCTCATAAGCTAGAAATTTTATTAACTGTTACAATGTGCCTCAACACATAATCTAAGTTTTTACTGAGACAGAGTTTCAGGACTTGTATTTCTTTCAAATATGTATATTTTTACTGCCTGTTTTTCCTCCGCTAGATCAGAGTGGATGATCATATCATCAGAACAGAACAAGGCCTTCTGCTGCGCAGCTTACAGAGGAAGGATTCAGGCAATTACCTGTGTCATGCCGTGGAACATGGATTCATGCAAACTCTTCTTAAGGTGACCCTGGAAGTCATTGACACAGAGCACTTGGAAGAACTTCTTCATAAAGATGATGACGGAGATGGCTCTAAGACCAAAGAGATGTCCAACAGCATGACACCCAGCCAGAAGGTCTGGTACAGAGACTTCATGCAGCTCATCAATCACCCCAACCTGAACACAATGGATGAGTTCTGTGAACAAGTTTGGAAAAGGGACCGAAAACAGCGTCGGCAAAGGCCAGGACATACCCAAGGGAACAGTAACAAATGGAAACACTTACAGGAAAATAAGAAAGGTAGAAACAGGAGGACCCACGAATTTGAGAGGGCACCTAGGAGTGTCTGAGCTGCATTACCTCTAGAAACCTCACACAAGTAGAAACTAGCCTAAGACAGTAACTGGAAAAATAATGCAATATACATGAACTTTTTTCATGGCATTATGTGGATGTTTACAACGGTGGGAAATGCAACTGAGTTCCACCAATTATAAATTAAGTCCATGAGTAACTTCCCTAACAGGCTTTCTTCCTAATGCCAACACGTAATAGAGGTCAGGTGAACGCAGATGTTCACTGTAGCAGACTTAACATTTCCTATGGGATTTCACTGTACAGGTTTCGCTTTCTTCTTTGCCTGAGAAATAAAAATGTCACTTGCCATATTGCCATCTAAAGAAGAAAAAAATGCATCAGCAAAGCCATTTTATTGAACTAAAACTTTAAAATAAACTGCATGGATTTACTAAGCTGATGAATATTCCAAAGCGTGGTTGGATTCATGATATTTTTGTCTACCAGCACTCCTGTTTATATGTACCGGAGGAGTAAAATGATACTGAATGAAATGGTCTGTGGAAATATGAAAAACATAAACCATCCATCATCCAGAAGAAAAATGGAATACACTGATCTACTACTGATGTCTTCTTTCAGCTTTGATCTAAAGATGTATTTTATTAAAACTATAATTTAAATGTACCATGACAAATATGCAGTAAAATTTAGCTCTTTTCTAAGCTAGAGTAGGTTTTTGTCTTACAATTATTGTGCTATATAGTTTTTGTTTTAAAAATTCCAATTCTGTGCTGCTTTTTTTCAACATTTTGTTTTCAGTTCTGCAAGAAGGATAGCTGATGTTGTTTTAGAAATATATACACGTCATTAGAATTCCTAAAACCTGGATATAAATTATGCTTTATTTCTCTGAAGGTTTCAAACAAATAGCACCTCTCCTTCTTTAAGTATATCTAAATTAATTTTTTAACCTGCATAATATTCTTAGGAAAAACAGAGCATTTAACTCCCCCCAAAAGGAAAGAAACAAATCGATTTGTTAAATGCATTTTGTTGTATCTAATGAATCAATGAGGAGAAAAGAAACTGCACACATTTCATGAAATTAATAAGCACTATCTTAATATAATATTAATAGAAAATGTCTCTTAATTCTTAGCTTAAATCCCTGCATTATATTTCAGACATAAAAACTCTCTCTCTCATGAATCCATTAGGAATTACATCTGTGTCACCTAATATTTTTTAAAAAGAGAGATCAGTGATTTTAAAAACAATATCTTAAAAGCAAATTTCTCAACTCTATTTACAGCTATATCAACTGCCTCTTATCTCTCATTAAGACAATTTTCTGTCTAAAGTGCATTAATTATTTTCATGTCAGTAGGAGTGACTTTTATACAAACTATTTTCCAGGACACAATCCACACTTAAATCATGTAAAATTCTGTCTCCTGCAAGAAGTTATAAAATAAGGTAAAAGGTTATTAATTAAGGTCTTGCCTGCTTTATTGTCCCAAGATGATTCCTTGAGAATCAGTGACTTCAAGGTGTACAAAGCCATCAGCATTACAGTAGTTTCTTTTGCACTGCATTCCCCTTGCAAGAAATCCCTCCCTAGGCCCTTCAACTTGCACAAAAATGCAAAAGAAACTTCCTATTGCTACTCAGTGAAAGCAGCATTGAAATTCTAACTCTGTCTTGGGATTCTAATTAACTCAGCATTAATTTCTCACCTCAGACTACAGTGAATTTTCTAAAATTTATCAGCTGAAAGTTTTCACAGGTGGAAGCTCATGATACAGTTTTAATGATTACCTTGAATAAACAATTTGTTGACACTTATTTCAAATGAAAGCCTAAAAATATTCAGCATTCAATTATAGGCTCCATTTATTAATACAGTATTACTTTTAGAACTACATCTTCCAGCGTTAGCTAATTTTAAATTATTTGAAGAACACACTCATGTAGAGGGGGAAAAGTGAAATATAAATCAAAGAACAAAGAGTTTTCCAAAAATAAGTCATTCTTTTATTTTTATAGAGCATCTTTACTAAAATTCAATATTTCATTTTATTCTGTATTTTCAACTGAAACAAATTTATTTGCAATAACAAAAGTATCTTAGTTCTTATTAGCCTTCAAAAATAAAAGATTTGAAGGGATAGAGATAATAATTTCAGGATGTCTTCCAATATCTGAGTGCTTTGTGTTTAGCATTATGAAATACCCATGGCAAGAAAGTCTAGACTTCAATAAAAAGAAACAAAAACTAACAAATCTACTGGCATGTCTTCGTAAGCTGTCAGGTCTACATTTTCAGAGAAAATTATAGATATAACTTGCAGGTAAATAACTCTTATGACAGTAGTAATCTTCTGCCAATGTGTATTGAGAGGGGACAAGCTGCACGAAAAATAATATCCCATTCAACTTAATTTAAATAGACTGACATATGCATGGATCATCAGAGTTGAAACCAAGTTAAGAGACTCGTGTGTCCTTAAGCAAATGATGACAGCAAGCCTAAGACAGGAAAAAGGTACATCGCAGCAGAGACATTATGGCCCAGTTGAAATTAAATGTAAAATGTAAATGCATGTAAATGCACACTTAATAGTACTTTTTATGTATTATTTAGTGATTTTCAATGGTATGTGTTTAATATTTTTGCTACCTACACATTAGGCAAAGAGATGTAAATAATTTTGAAAAGAAGAAGAGTGTAAAATGCAACTTTTTATAGGTACTCCGTTCCAGTGTGTTCGACATCATCCTAAAATGCCAGGTTTCCCACAGGGGTGACAAGGTGGTTTATGTGCTATTTAAGGGCAGAAAGTGTGTGCCCATTTTAATGAGCATGTTTTTTTCCAGGTAGTAAATATGTTCCATATCTGTATTTATCATTGCATTTCAGATGGGAACTACAAAACTGGAGAGAAAATGTAATGAAACTGCTGCTGTAAATTATTCCTTTTAGCATGTATTCAGTTGCTAAATACACATTTCTTCAAAATATTTGAATTCAGATGTCTTTACTGTTCCCTCTAGCACATGATGTCAAGGAATATAAGTGTAGAAAATGTTGAGAACCAGTCAGGTTGCCACATAATCAGCTCTCAGATTTCTGCATTGTCGTCATCTGTAAACTGGGATCTGTATTTATGGTGATGATGTGAATTTTTATGCCCTTTAAATTAAATATTGTTACTTTTATGTCATACCTAAAAAGAAAATATGGGTATGAAATTCTATAATGTGCCATTATCATAACCACTTGGGTTTATTCAGGATATACAAAGACACCTGATAATTTGTTATTAAAATTGCCAGTCCTGAAGGTCATAAGCAAGCATTATTGTGGAGTGAATAGTATAACATTTTGAAATCTTTGTTTTATGAAATCACTTTTTACACACAATTCAATTTTACTTTAATGGAAATCTATCAAGTTTCGTGGCTTCAAAGACACTCTTAAATCATCTTATTGAGTTGTAAGGTGTTAAATATAACTTGCCTTATGCCAAAGACAGCCATCCTTTCTATTTTAACTTTGTAATAATTATTTAAAGTCAATGTTTATATTTACAAAATACATGTTTCCACAAAGAGGAAAACATTATCTTTCAAAAAGTCTGTAAAATCTTTAGTTTAGTTTATTTCTAACAATTTTCTGATACTAGCTAATTAAAGAAACATACTTTTTTGAGTTAATATATTAAGAGGAGCTATAAATGAAAGAGAGATTGAAGCCACTGAAATCATGTCTCATATAGTATGACCATGTTTATAGTCAACCTGACCAAAGAAAAGACCTTGGTTTTCATTTCAAACATGCAAGCAACGCACAGCCAGAGCCAGAGTGAGCCAATGAAACCAAACAAAAAGATGATTCTGAATATAAAGAAATTGGGCTTCTATACACTTTGCCCTTTAAAACCAGATTCCTACAAGTTTGATTAAATTCCACTGATAGGTCTTGTCTATCTACTAGGCACTAGTAGGTGATGAATTACTAAGATGAGTGAGACTTAACCCCTCTCCTCAAAGAGCTCACAATAAAATAAAGGAAACAGGTAGTAATATGACCTACCACCAGCTCATCTGGCAAGTCTTTCCTGACCCTCCCATCCCTAAATTAAGCTAGCCACCTTCTCAACACTAGATTTGGGTCTTGTATATTTTTTTACTGTCACACTTAATATGAAGGTGTAAGTTTTTGTTTACATCACTGTCCCCCTTTCTAGAATGTGAGCTCCTTGAGGGCAGGGTTTGTATCTAACTTATCTCTGACTCCAGTGCCTAGCATGGTGCCTGGTGCAGGAAAGGAGCTCCATAAATCATCGTTAGAAAGAACCAGGGTATAATGTGGTAAGTTCCAAAAGCAAGCTCACAATAAAAGCGCTATGTTATCAAAGATGCAAGAGGAATTAATTTGGTCAGAGAGATGGAAAGCTTCAGAAAAGAAGTAATATGCAATCTATACATTGAAATATAAATAGATTTGTCCAGGTGAAATGAAAGAGGGAGATATGAATAGAAGAATAAAGAGAATGAAGATGTATGAAAAATGCTTTTATTCTGGGAAGGAGTATTCCAAATGGATGGAGCATGTGGTTCATAAAGGAAAGTAAAATGGACCCACTACTATGAGTCAAAATGGTGCATTTGTTTGGTTTTTCCTGGATTTTGGTTTATTGCCCACTATTTGCACCGCACATTCTCATCACTGGCACATAGTGTCATTCTCTCTGCCTCCTTCCACCCCCTACCCACTTTGCTTTCTTTCCCTACCTTACCTCTAATGTTGACCTCTTTTATCTTGACTCAGCTGAAGTCAGCACTACACAGTGTTCCCACAACCATCTTCAAACTGATCTTTATGCCATAATCTCCTCTCTAGGTCAACTGACCACACTTCAGCTGGACTTGGGAATTCCATAGAGGAATGGCTGGGAGAAGACAGCTTCATCAGTTGACCCATCTGTGCTCCATCAGTTCAACAGATAGTTTCTCTTCTATTTCACCTTCCATCAGCATTGCCTCACTCATGTAGTATTAGAATGCTCAGCCGCAGGTTTCAGCATTACCTTGCTAATTTGCAAATAGCTTATTTGATTTAAAAAGACTTCAACAAAGATATCATTAAAATATGAAACCTATATTTGTTTTATGGTTACTCTAGATGGAGTATTTCATGGCTAAACAATGATGCAAGTGAAGTTAGGGTATATAGTTGACAAGCAGACTTATTTTTACACACATGCAAAAAAAGTTTTAAAAAAGTGGGGAGGCCTAGCTACATCTTGAATTTGTCAATCCCACATCACCATTATATTAAACTGTCAACTTTTTCTCATATAACAAAAGAATGTATTTTATTTCTTTTAATCTAAACATTATACTTGTAGACACACTGTTTATTTATACAGTACCTACATAAAAGTTTTTATAAATGTACTCAAGTCATCACAATTTGGGTAATTTTAAACTCTCAACTTCCATCCTTTCTTTGTACATTTTGCTGAAACATTATACCTCAAGTAAATACATTTTTAAAAATCCATGTCACTTGTGTAGCCCAGTTCTTAATGTTTTAACTGTTTGTTTTTTTATAAATAATGTCACAGAAGCTTAAGCATTTTTATACAAAGTTACGTGTCTAAAATCAAACAGCTTTTCCACTTTAGGATTTTTTTTAATAAGCTTCAATTTTTAGGAAGTTTGCATTTTTGAATTAAAAAAAAACAAGTTTTATTAATCCTTAAATTTTTTTTCATGCAATGTTTTAAATGGCAGATAAATGTCAACAAATTAATATAGGTCTCTATATACCATTCAATAACTTCTACTTGAATTTAAATGCTGAGTGAGAATGGTACATCTATGTTTCAAATTTGCATTGTTGGCATCTACCAATTTCAGAAACATTATTCATTTTCTTCTTGCTTTACTTTTCACCTTAATGGTATGTTTGTTGAAATTAGATATATTTTATTTGGGTTGGGAAAGCAGGTTAAATTATTACCTAGTGAACAGTATACTACATCAAAAATAAAATCTGGTATCCATATGGAAAAGTGTACTATCAAAGACTATGTTGAATTCTTACAATTATAAAATATATTCACTCAGAAAAGTTTAAGTAAATACTCATCCCAAGATTATTATATTTTGATCAAAACAATAGTCATTGACGTTAGAACCATGCCACTATTAAGGTTTCTCCTTTAACTTTTCAACCTCTCTAGAGTTTAAAAAACAAAAAACAAATACCCTAAATTACAAAATCCCTAATCTTTCAAAAAGTAACATATCCTCTTACCCTCAGTGGAGACTGGAATATAATCTGTTATTATTTCCATACTGGTCTCTCTCTTAGCTCCTCTTTATCATTAGACAGCATTTATTAAAATGATGTAATATCAGGTAGCTCTCTGTACTTATTATTGAAAAGTAATATTTTTTAACTTGCTTAAAGGAAACATTTATACATTTTTATTAAATCATCTGACTAACCAGTACATATTAAATCTAACAACAGAAACTTTATTATATAGCACATTGTATTATAATTTAATATAATAGTAAATAAAATCAATGTAAGCAGAAGTGTAATAAAGCTTTACTAAAGCTACTGTTTGATAATAGTATATTACAATTTTTATATCACTTTGTAATGTTCAAGGTATGTTCATGACCTCATTTGATTTTCCTTATATGAAGCAGGGCAATTTTACTATCCCAGCTCTACAGCAGAGAAATGGAATAAATGGCTTATCTAGATTTAACATTTAGCAAATTTTAAGCACTAGATTTAAAATGTTGGTTTTGATCCAATTAGAACAGAACCTGTTTTTCACCATGTTGCATCATATAGTGAAAGTAAGTAATTCCTAACAGTTTTAATAAATTACCAATGCAATAAGCAGTATTTTAGTTTACATCACCTAAAAACAATGTATATTTAAGGAAACAATTTTTTTTACTTGGGCACTTGGTAATATATTAGTTAATATGGAAGACGAATGAACCAAAAAAAATGTTGGTCAAGTGTTCAGTGATAAAACACTTGAATTGATGTCTATAATTTACTTCTTATAACAACAACAAAATCAAGGAAAAATTATTGGTTTCTTGCATCTTTTTTAAACAGCTAAAATTAGGCCAAAAAAGAATATTTTGGCTGATACAAAGTGAGCTTTCTTCACATATTTGATTATGTAACCAAAATATAAAACTATTTTTGGAATTATATATGTATTCATAAAGTCTGCTTTTTATTTGAAAATGATTTCATTATAAAATACCTCAATTCTTAATAATTTTAAATAAATTCTTTTGTGAAGCAAACTTCAAAATGGTATTTTGATAAAAGTGTACAGCTACATCAACTTTATAAACACTTTTGATTAAATTGCTACTTCCTAGTATATAATAGTTACTAATACCTAATGTCAATAAATGCCAGGAAGAAATCCTATATAGCTCTCATTCTTCAACAGCAGTAATTATAATCATTCCATGTACATATATTCAACTCAAATATATATAATTTTAAAAATAAATTATGTACTAACTTGGCAATTATGTTATAATATATAAGTATATTGGATATATACTTATGTATATACCTAGATGATTTAATTTTAAAACATCAAATTAAAGGAGTATATAAGAAACTGTCAAAAATTCTAAATCGTAACAATAATAATAATTTTGGTCATATTTATTTGAGCACTTTTCTACATGCCCATTCCCATAAAAATTCTCAAAAGAAATTCTAAGGGACACCCAGTTAAAGATAAAGAACTTATGTGTTTGACTTTTACCCTCTTATAAAACTCCATTCAGTTAAGATACCAACACATTTATCTTCATTTCTAATTATATCAACTTTTAATTTCTAATTTGAAGGGCTACTGTCTACCAGCATCACCCCAAAGGATGTATTTGTTCCAAAGGTAAGTTAGCAATTGTTCTGTACTAAGTACTCCATATATATATATGTATGTATATATATATGTATATATATATGTATATATATATGTATACACACACACATATATATATACACACACACACACAATTTTCAAAGTCAGCATTTTCAAGCTTCAAAAAAAAACAGATCTTTATACATTATTTCATAAACTATCTTCCAGAAAACAAAACAATTTTTTCATATAAGCTCAAATAAACTATGTTACATTAAGTATGCTTTTATATATAAAAAAATATTGAGGCATAGTCTAAGCAATTGCAAGTGCTGATGAAGAACTGTCAAGATAGAATTAATCTGAAAAACATAGTATAGAAGAAATTATATTTCTTGTAATAAAATATAATTTATAGGAAGAAAATGTAAGATTGGGCATTTATTCATAGTCTCTAAAGAACGCATGAAAAAGAGCACTGCCATAATTCACACCTAAAAAGATAATAATTTATGCAAGATCACTCCCTTTTAAAAGTAGAGATGAAAAGAAGCATGACACCAAAAACCCCTGCCAAGCTAAGGATAAACATAAGAAATAAACCATATGTGTTGTGGGAGGCAAATCCACAAAGAAACTGTTAGGCAAAAATAAGACCAAACTATGACGTGATCCAGATGTTCACTAACATAAAGGTCTCAGCAAAATCTGACACACTCCAAGGTCTGGCAGGAAAGGGTAAAAGTCTTGAAAGTGTGAACACTGATAGGCTTCAATTATTTGGTAATTCTTTTAAAATAATTGCTTTTGTTTGAAGTGTTGTCATCTTGCAGCTTTAACTATCTTGGATACTGATAAAAAAAAAAAGGAGCATAAAGAGATGAAATAACAATGTAGGCTTTGAGGTAGAATTATTCCACTCATAGAAACTGTAAGAGATCACTTGGGCTGGTCCCCAGTAAAAACTACTATATATATTAGACAAGCTGGTAGATGGGAAAAGAATGATTGCTTAAAAGTATTTTATACTGTCCATAACTGAAAGGGAAAAGAAAAGGCTTCAAGTTCAAAACATACCAGGCAGTATATATATTCATGGTAGGACTGAAGATAATTTTCAGAGAACATTGAACTAGACATTCTCTTACGCCTTCAGTCTAGGTCTCTTCTCTTTGTTTAAAATTATTTTTTATTGATGTGAGAGAGACGGGGGGAAAGAGAGAACTTGTTACACTTGTTTTATGCATTCATTGGTTGTTTCTTAAATGTGCCCTGACTGGGAATCAAACCTGCAACCTTGGCATATCGGAACAATGCTCTAGTCAATTGAATTACCCTGCCAGGGCCTAGGTCTCCTCTTTTGATATCTTTTTAAGCTCTGTGCTTCTCTGTGCTTCTGGTCAGTCCCTCTATGTTTAAATGTCTTGCACTGAATGAATACAACACAGCTACCTTGAACATTCAACTTTCATTTACTAGCCACATAATGACACAACATATTTAATAGAATACTAAGGGGTTGGAAGAGAGTGCTCAGAAGAAATTTTAAGAGCATAAGGAGCAGAAAAATCTCAAAAGGAACACAATCATCATCTGTTTTATTAACGGTGCATATGTGTGGGCTCGAGTCCACTTCCCCTTGTTACTCTTCTGGAGATCCCACTTATGTGATATTGATCTTGTCTACTTTGGTCAACCGTCTACAGAATCCAGGCTCCTGGATATATGTTGTCCAAGTGTGCACTACACACATCACCTGAGAGCTTATGAGAAGTGCAGATACCCAAGGCCCACCCCAGGTTTTATAAATCAGAACAGATTCACAATTAGCTAAATCCCCAGGTGATTTTTGCATACATTCATGTTCCAGCAGCAGGGTTCTACGCAACTCATTCCTATAGATTTGGATTTCATTCTCTTTCAGAGGCACAAATTTAGATAATTCTTATTGAATTTCATGGCTGATTTCCTAAGACTCACTGGCCCAATGGCTCCACTCAGGCTTTCTCCTGTGTTGAGTCCTAGGAAGGCCAACCTGCCTCCGGGGTCTGTTGGAACTAGGAGCAGGGGTCAGATGCTAAGGTATATCTGGTTAAATTTACTTAGACTATTGATAAAGAGAAACTATTACATATTTTGAGAATGATTGTCATAGAAATTACAGAAATTTCAAGTAATATTCACCCAATAATGATTCAGGCTAAATTGGAAGTGGGACAATTCCACTTAGAAGATATTTCTACAGTTCAGCTTTTTAAAAGTGAGGCTTCCTGTGTCTGTTTGGGTTGTTGTTATTGTTGTTTTGGATTGAAAAGAATATGAAAAACCTCAACTATATAAATAGTTTCGCCTAGTTTTTAGATAACATTCTTAAGAGAGGCAGTACAGTGCAGTCAGAGGGTATACTTTACAGATAATATTGTCATTCATCCTGCAGGCTTCCTAGGATTAGGAAGGTACATATTTTTCTAATATTCCAGGATTAGGCTTCCTGAAATTGGCAGGAGTATGAAAGTGACTGCTTGGGCCCGGCCAGGCGTGGCTCAGCGGTTGAGCGTCGACCTAGGATCCAGGCGATCGGGGTTCAATTCCTGGTCAGGACACATGCCCAGTTGCAGGCTCGATCAATGACTCTCTCATCATTGATGTTTCTATCTCTCTCTTCCTCTCCTTTCCTCTCTCTGAAATCAATAAAGATATATTTTTAGGGGAAAAAAAAAAAAAAAAGTGACTGCTTGAATTTCTCAACCATTTTCCCCAATAATTTTTAAGTATTTCTGTGAAGAGAATATAGTAATTAAATACTTCCTATAAGTAGAACTACTTGGATTGCCAACAGAACATCTTTTATAATTAAATATGTAATTTAGCAAAAACAATAATCAAAACCTATTTCCTTAAAATTTTATGGTGCCATTAAATTGCAACAATGTGTAGAGCCAACACTTAAAAACACAACCAGCATTAAAAGTGTACACGTGTATATGCCATATATTTCTAAGATTTATTTTTTACTTCTTCCTGGGTGGTCTTATTACTGCTTTTTACACTACAACCAACTGATCTTAAGTTCAGGGTTATTGAAAAGCATCATAAATAAAATCCATGTGTGCATTGCTTAAGCATCAGATGATATTTACAAAGATATCAGCAACTTTGCCATTTGCTACCAGCAAAACTTACCATTGTCTACTGTTAGTTATCCAATCACAAATGTTTTTGTAATGTTGAATTCACCCTGACTTTTTCCACCAAGCGTGACTGTGAAGGAATGCAATTGTGTTGTACACACTGTTGCATGTCAAAACAACAAATACTATCTGTTTAAAGCAGCTCATGAACTTGTTAGGCTATCCATCGTCACAGGTAAAATATTCTTATCTACCAGAATATCTGTCCTTAAGGAAAAAAGCCTTTATGCTATCTTTTCTATGAAAATAGTTTACTAATTAACAGCATCATGTGGGCCTATTAAAAATTATTCCCCAAAAACCATTTGCAACTGATGTACCGGATGTTTTATGTCAATGAGATTTCGGAAAGCAGGGACTTTAAATTAAAGCTCAAGGGAGTTTCCAGCCATGGAGTTTGCAATCTGTAAATCATCTTAAAATACTGCTGATTTGCTAATGTGTAACACAGACTCCTAAATTTTGTTGGGGAAAAAGAATAAATTGGAAGCAATGGGAATGGGAGTCTGGGGGCAATTTGAGGTGCAAGAATGTTTCCAAAGCAGATACAATACACTAATTGAGCAGCTTTAAGGACAAAATAAAGTCACTACAAAAGAGGTGGGAGTTTACTGTCCCTGGGTTGTAAAACATAAGCATTTCATTTTGTACCATTGAACATCAGCTTCTTGATGGGACTTAACACATTTTTAACATAAAAGGGTAAAGTAACCCTTACAGAAAATCTCATACAGCACCAACAGCTATGTCATTAGCCAAAACCCATTGCTAAAAGTTTTTAAATCCAAATCTCCATTGATAGCAAATAATCCACTCCAGTTTCAGGTCTGCGTTGGCAAATGTGTTGTCCTGAGATACATTTGTGACAGTTTCCTTGAAGACCAATGAGCCTTTAGGAGCTGTTTTCTTAGCCAGGTACAGTGAAGAATCCATATTCCTTTATGGTCAATTCCTGTGCTGACCATGATAAAGTGGTGGCCAGTAGCTTAAGGCTCACACATTATGTAAAGTGGCAAAAGCTTTAATTAGTCAGAAGGGCTGGGAAATTGTCCGAAAGAACAGCATTTTCCAGAGGGCTCCCCATCCTTTCCCCTTTGGGGCTAAAGAAAGGACAATGGCAGAGGACTGGGCAGGAGGAGTCTCACCACTTCCACAGAGGAAGGCTGCCCCCTCAAGCCAAACTAAAAGAGATACACGTGGCTGAGAGGTCAGAGCAGATATCACAATGTGAAAGTAGAAAGAAAAGTGGGAAAGAAGGTGGGAGGGTAACTAACTTTACCTTCCTTTCTCTGGGAAACCTGAGCTTTCTGGAGGAGCGCTATAGTGAAGCTGGAAGAAAGGTAAGTTTAGAGTTTGGGTTAATCTGAAAAGGGACATGACTAAGGGATTTGTTCAGAGAGTTGCTTATTTAGCTGGAAATTCAGGTTTTCAAATTTTTGTTTTATCTAGGTTCTAAAGAGCTCTGTGTGTGTGCGTGTGTGTGTCTTTTAACTAATTCAAAAATATCCAAACTAACTAATAGACCTCTCTCTATTCAAAATTTGAGCAGATTACTTGTAGAACCCTTGTTTTTGAAGCTAAAATTGTTTGATGGTAATCTACAGCATTTATGTCTCAAGCACCTATCCACCTTCCTCATCTTTGCATTCCCTATACCATTAGCCAATAGAATGGGTTACAGCTCCTCCTTCACTAGGAAGGTGCACGTCAGTGGGAACAAGCCCAACAACTCCACCTTTACCACCAAATTCACAGGCAACTCATATGGAAAAATAAAATGTGAGACGGCACTTCATGGCTAAGGTTCCTCCTATACGGGCCTGCCCTCCAAGTTCTGTCTGGCACCCCCGCTGCAGTGCACCTTCAGTCCCTGCTGCTCTTCTACATCCACCCTGATGCTAAGCCTCTACTGCTACATATCTGCGCTCATCCCAAGCTGACTCTGACACTATCGCCCAAACTACTTGGAGTGTATCTCGGCTGATTCTCATACATCCAGAACCAGACACCCGTTCTAGGAACCCATGACAGGCCCTGGTGCCACTCAATGGTCCATCTCAATTCTTCTATTACCCTGGCCTCAATACACCTGACATATTCTAGCTCCTGGTATGTATGTTCCATATAACTGACCAATAGAAGCAGTTAAGTATACACAGATTTTTTTTTAGTTTCTTAATCTTTATTAAGTCTTAATTTAAACCCAAACAGACTTCAAGCAAGTTGAAGATTTTTGTCAAAGACTTTCTTCTGTCTCAAGTGAGAGTATTCAAATGCATTCTTCTCATTTACTTCTAAGAGTGCATTTTTTAAAGGAGACACTAAACATAAACCTCCAAGTCTTTCCTCAAACTCCTCCCATGAATTTCAGAGAAAAGAAGGTAAACCAAGTAAATCTCTCAAGACATGCTACAAATATTGAAGACTGTTCCAAAAATATTTAATAATGTGACTCCCACAACCTCCTAGGTTTTAGATAGTAACATAAAAAAATTAATTGTTGGAAGCAAGGGAAATTCAAAAAAATCTAAGTGACAATATCAAACATTAAAAGAGAAGTGTTTGGGAGGCAGGAAGGATCTGCTACAAATCTTATCATTCAGATTACTGCCCCTTCTGCCTGACTGCCAAGGACACTACCTCACTCTTTCCTTACATGAGAGGCCTCTTCATCTCTTCTTACAGCTGTAGATAGGCAGGCTCTTGTGCTGTGGTTATAATCTGAGCCTACTTCAAAACTAAATCATCTTATTTCCTATAATGCATGCACACCCTGTCCATGCTCAGGCAATGTTAACTTTGAACTCTATGCATCAGGAACAAATGCATAGGACAGGTAATCTGTCACATGCTAAGAATATGTAAAAATCATAATATATGTTATGAAAGAATTGACACTGGGAAGACTAGGAGACATTGATATAGCTCAATTATTCACTCAAAAATTATTTACCAAGTTCTTACTATGTGCTGGACACAAGAGATATAAACCTGACATCTAGGATGTTACAACCTATAAATTAAGAATTGATACAAAAATATATAAAAGGAAATAATGGATACCTTAAGAGAACAAGAAGTTTCTGTGCTATGGCAATTCATAGATCACATAGTTTTAAACAAATCTCCAAAGCAATTCTGGAATAGCTTCCTTTTCCTAGGGAGATAAAGCATTCCCAGCCCCATCATACAGGGAAATGGGCAAATAGTGGAAGGTTTTGATGCTAGACTAGAGTTCATGTCTCCTTATAGAGTACTTTTCATACTAAATATCACTATATCTATGATGTGTGAAGTCAATATAAATATTTCCCCATGATTATTAAAATATTTATACAAACTCAGTCATATAAAACATTTTTGTGTAAATATTTTTGATATTTCAGAAATAAATATTCCACACTCATAACTTTCTGCTTTTCAATCTGCTAGTAGCTTCTATGACTTCATACCTATTAATCCCTCTTTAATAATTGTTTCATTTTTATGTAGAAAGATCCTAAAAGTTTAGATTACGTATTTCTTTCACATAGCTCTAATGCTATGCACAATTTCTATTTCGCTAAATGTGTTCGCTCTTTTAAATATACTTCAGGAAGGCTTCCATCTTAAGAATGGGTTTGTACTGGGGGAAAGCATCAACAGGCTGTCAACATCTCAAGTAAAGACCTCGCAGTATATGAGTATCTGGGGGTTTTGCAAACGCTATTTTCACATCATAAAATGTCTCAGTCTGAATATCTTGGCAACTTTTCCTTTTGACATTTTATTTTTCAATTCAAAGACATCTCCATGTGTCATTCTCTTGAAGAATGTAACGTTGCAAGGGTCCAGGTGAGTCTCAAGACTTTCCAAAGCCCCATGATTTTGGCCAACCTGCATCTGCTATCTTCCCTGGAGACCCACTCCTGCGTGCATTTCTTAAATGAAGTAAAAACTTTTTATAGATCATACTGCAGTAACTCCCAAGTGCTATGGAGTTGTGAAATCCTTTCACTGTTTGATTTTTACCTTCTACCTCCAGCACCTTGGAAAATTTTCAATTTTAAGTTAACCTAATCTTTTGGGGGGAAAACATGATACAATTAATTAATGAGCGTAAAAATAGATTGTAAAGTAACTATTAGGTCTTCTTTTCAGATCGGGTTTGCATTTCTGGGCAAAGAATTGTTTCTATCTATGATAGCTTTGCTTTTACCTCTGATCCATATATCATTGCTCCAAGAGAACAGATTTCATTCACTCATTCATTCATTCATTCATTCAATGTCTAACAACCACTATTGTATGTCAAGAATTGTTCTAAGGTGCTGAATACTTAGTGATGAAAAAAAATCACAAAATTCCTATACTAAAGGCTTTTACATTTCAGTGTGTGAAACAGGCAATAAAACATTAAACAAGTAGTATCTAGAAGCTCACCATTTTCTTTAGCACCAAGAAAAGTGTTTTGTACATAGCAAGCTGTCTACTAGCAAGCTACTTACTGTCCTTGCTAAACGAGAACAACAATAGGTATCTACAGGGTTTCTGTAAAGATTTAAATCCATAATATATTTACTATGTAATTCACAGTGCCTTGCATGTAACAAATGGTGGAGTTATTTTACTTCAGCACAAAATTATGGACAATATATCATGTTATGGGAACTGAGGCGAGGAGTCGGTGATGTCTGGTGGGCAGTTAGATGCTGCTAACTGGGGCTGGCTGCACCCGAATGCATCATGAAAGATGAAATAAGGACACACTATTCATTTTTTACCTTCAAAGATGGTACCTGACAATTTAGAATTGAAAACAAAGGAAACAAAGTAGTAAAAAGAAATTTCAGCTAATGATCTGAATCAAGTAACGATGGCTTTGTACAATGGGAAATGGGTCAGTACTGGTGTGGAGGCTCTAATGGCTTCCCAGGCAGTTCCACCCTGTGGCTGAAAATTAGCCTTTTCCAGGTGGCTTTAATATGTAGACTAGTGGTGAAAGTACTCAGAATGGCAGAATGGGAGAATAAAACACATTATAAGGACTAAAACTGATAGTTACATTACTTGAAAGGTCCACTATTTGCACTATATCTCTTCCCCTTTACCACTATTAATAATTAAATTTTGATTATAATATATATCTTAGTTCATTAATTCAACAAGTATTGAGTACCTCTAATGTGTTAGCATACGTGTGTCTGTTTTAAACCAGAATCTCACCCAGAAGTCCTTTAATTGAGACAAATTCTCCCTGATGTTATCATAATATAAATTCTCAGATAACTGACCCTCACAACCTTTGCACGTAAATTGATGTCTGTTGTCCAACCCTATAAGAGCTTTCATTTGCAAATTTTGTCCCATAACATAGAATCAAGTGGAAACCATTTAAATGGAGAACTGGCCCCACTCGGTTTGAATCTCAACATCTGTCCTTCTTCAAATTAAAAACCTACAGGGGGGAAAATTGACACATTGTAAATCTATGATAGTGTCATTTGGTAGAACTTAGCCAATGCTATTTGTGGCTGTAATTACATGAATAGAGACAAAGTGTTTGACATGTGTAGATCCCATACACAAACTTAGTTCATTGACTAAATTCTACCTACTTTTATTAAAAGTTAAGTGGGCACCATAAATCACAAAATTATAATCCTTCCCTGCTGGAGAACCAAAATAAACAAGTGAATAGTATACTTGCGAATACTGAATAATTAAACCTGCGCCCAAAAAGTATTTCTTTAGCCTCCAAGACCTTACTTGTTAGAAACCACACCATGAGAAAATATGCTTTTCTTTCTAAATTTTCTCATAAGCCAGAGAATAAAATCTTGTTGGATAGGAGAAAGGAAGTAATATAAAATCCAATAGATTTTATAAACAAAATAGATTGACATGGAGAAAGTGGACAATCTACTTATTCAGGAACATTTTCTTTCCAACAGCTCTCTTCCACCTCTGTGTCTTAACTCTGAAATCCCAGTGGAGTTCAATATTATATTTTCTTATTTGGATGGATTTCCCAAATTCTTTGTTAACTGAGAAAGCTGATATTGTATGAATTCTTCAAATGACCATGGTTTCAAATGAGTGGTATATTTGTAAAAGAACTTTAATTCCTCTATTTTTGAAATGAGAACACTATTAATCTTAATTATATTTATTATGGCACCTAATATTTTAAAACTGAGGTGTAACTTTAAAAACAGTAAAATCTAACTGCAAAAAAAAAAAAAAAAGAATTTCCCATTAGGATTCAACAAAATTATGTTTTAAATATGGTGAATTTCTCTCTAAAGTGAAGCTTGCTTTCATTTAAAAAGCATTGGGCTTCTTATGCACTGTTAACTCCGAAAGTTAGCCAGCTACACATCTATAGTTAGCTACGTAATAAAAATATTTACTATTGAAGTATTTGAACAAGCTGAACCTGGAATTAAATTATCTAAGTTAATATTTCATTTAACAATAATATCAACCATCTCTCAATTTTGTCAGTACTTTCTAATTAATTTGATAATTTTTATTACCATGATCACATTTTTAGCACATTAAATTCAAAAATAAAACAGGAAAACATAGGGATATTGAAATATTTATGCAAAACAGGCATAAAATTTTCTTAGTAGTATTGTGGACTATCAAATATGAGTTTTAGAAAGGTTATGTAAAATGTCATAAAAACACAACAATCTACAGTAATGTTATATGGAAATAATTTCCATTTTTCTGATAGTTACCAGCTACAAAATACCCCAAGTTATCTAATAGATAGAAAAGGAAACGTCAACTTAGCACCTTCATATAATTAAATTATAAAAATCTTTTAAAATAATAGGTTTTTTCCTCAAAAAAAGATAGAAGCATGAGACATCTATGCCATGCATGAGAAAATGCAAACAGAATTCTCCAATAAGATCTGGGTAAAGAAAACCTATTTTAGCTCAACCTAATTAGGATTCTTTACTCAAGCTATTTTGGGCCAAGTGTATTTGGAGGAGAGCAGTTACAGGATGGTTTCTAAAATCAAATATAGTAACCCCAGGCAGGAACGATGTAATTAAGTTGTTGAGGAAATGCACCTGTTACATAGATTAGTCTCCAGCAAGGCGATGGCAACAGGCAGGTCAGTCAGACACTGAGCTAAGACAAAGTTATATATTTGAAACAAAGATTTCACACAGCTCACAAGAGAAAGAGGCAGAGTCCACGACAGATTGTATAAAGAATGGAAAACCAACTGAAAGGCCTTGTGTGCTCAGATTACATGACCACAGGAAGCCAAGGGACTCGAACCATGAAGTCTTCAGCAAAGCACCACTGTCCTTCCAGTTAAGAGAGTCCCTGAACTCGGACGAAGAACACAGAGGAAATTGACAGAGACCACCAACCAAAAAAGCACTGACAAATATCAAATCTTGAGTCTTCAAAGGCATAGGCCATATTCATGATTTTTAATCTCCAGAAAAACGTACTGAATGTGTTTCTACTCTAGCACTCATTGCATTATATATCAGATATATTGTCTGTATTTTTATCTGATTGGCATCTTAGCCAAATGGTGAGCTTTTTGAGAGAAAATAAAGCATGTCCTATTTATCTTTATATCCGCAGCTTCCAGCTTAGTTTTAGTCACATAGTAGTGAATTCTCAATAGATGTTTCATTGATCAATTTGTAGTTAAAGTACTACTAGAAACACGTTAAATTCTCTGAACACGTTCAATTCCTCTTGAGAATGAGGAATTTGTGTGTAATACTATATATATATATATTAGTATCAAGTATATATGACTTGATACTATAACATTACATTGGACAAAAAGGCAAACTGAGTACACACGATATTCTTTCTCCTTCACGTTACACCCTAGAACTGTAAGTAAAGTACAAAATTGCATAAATGTAGAGCCGTACTCAGAAATGGGAAGGAAAGTTTCAGAGGATCAGCACTGAGTTATTCCTGAGAGACAGAAAGGGGACAAACTTCGATCAAGTGGAAGAATGTCAGCTCAACCAACTTTTGGAAGAGTATGATTTTTTAAATTTGATAGAAGCACAGCCACAGAAATCCCATGGAGGATGCCTGGAGGGGGAGGAACCTGGAACAATCATAGTAGGACTAGTTGGGGCACCACAAACAGAAGAGCCTATCTGTGGCCCACGCACATGTCCTGCCCCCTGCCATCCCACACACCACACCCCTCTCCACCAAGACAAGCTGTATTATTAGTGTTTGTCTCAAGATAGACTTCCAGCATTGGACACAAAAGACAATGCTCTAGGCAGCTGGCAATGCGAGAGGAAAATGGGAGAAAAAGGCCCAGAATAAAAGAGTAGAAACTCTTCTTTTTAAGACTAATCTTGCCCTTCTACCAGTATCACTGAAAACTTTAAGCAGTTAAAGGGCCAGCTGTGGTTTGAGTGTGCTCCCCTCAGACAGATTTCCTAAGCTCAAAGAGCCGGACACCCAAAAGAGAGGCCGAACTACAAATAGGGACACTTTGTGGATCACAGGACGGCTTAGGAGAGCCAGTCTCACGAGAGAGGCATTAGAATCAGAACTTAAACCAGAGAAAACAGATCCGATACAGCAGTGATTACCAACTGTTGCTGCTCTTTTAAAAGCATTGAGACCTCAATAAATGAGGGGTCAATACTATGATGTATTTGGTCCTGGGCCCTACCTGGGAATCAGGATTTTTAAAATTTCCTCCTGTGATATTAATCTGCATCAAGGATGAAGTCCTTTGTGGTATTGGTAGCAGGAACTTAGTAGTTGTGATTTATCTTTATCCACTGCAAGCTTTCCTCTTTACCACTGACCGTTACTGGGG
Source organism: Miniopterus natalensis (assembly GCF_054644295.1). Taxonomy (NCBI): domain Eukaryota; kingdom Metazoa; phylum Chordata; class Mammalia; order Chiroptera; family Miniopteridae; genus Miniopterus; species Miniopterus natalensis. The sequence continues at coordinate 52,581,993 of NC_142090.1, read as the reverse complement.
GTGAGGGAGGTTTGAATAAAGAGGAGTTGCGTTGAGTTAGGGATAGCCTAAGACTAGCCAAACAAAAGCCACATAAAGTAGAATTACCTTCTCATATTCAACAAGAACCAATAACTGGTTTTATGCTCAGAAACTTGATCTGCCACATTAGTTTAGCCATGTGCCTTGGATTGGTCATATGCCTCAACTGTTTGAGGGCTGCAGCTATGATGACTGGAAGCATCACTTCATTAATTTATTAAAAAGAAGAAGGATTTACTGAAATTCTACTATGTGTCAGTATAGCTCATAAACATATAGACAATGTTTCTTATCTCGGGGATTGGACATTCTCTTGGTAGGTGGGATGAAAAAGGTAATAAAGAAATCAATACATGAATCATGAAATGCATTCGAACAGTGAAGACAGTGGATTTAACAACGTCCCTCAAAGATCCATGTCTACCTGGAACCTCTAACTGTGACCTTTTTTGGAAATAGGGTTTTGGCAGAGATTATACTGGATTGGGGTGGGCCTTAAATCAAGCGACCAGTATCCTTGTAAGAAGGGAGGCTACAGAAAGACACAAAGAAAGGCGAGTGAAGACAGATGAGGCTGAGTTTGGAGTTATGCTTCCACAAGGCAAGGAACAACCAGGAGCCACCAGGAGCCAGAAGAGGAAAGAAGGCTTCTCCCCCTAAAGCCCTCATAGAGCCCCTCCAGCATCTTGGTTTGGGACTTCTGATCTCAAGAACAGAACACCTAGTTTGGGGCAACTTCTTACAGTAGCCCTAGGAAACTAACACAACAGTGACCCATTGTAAATAAATTAAAAAGAGAACAGCATGATAGAAAGTCAATGGATGCCATTGATTCTGGGATTTGAATGTAAATAAAGAGCTAGCTACACACACACACACACACACACACACACACACACACACACTCATGAGCAGTAAGGGCATTCAAGACAGAAGAAACAGCTATGGCAAAGGTCCTAAGGCTGTAACAAGCATGCTACATTCCAGGAACCCAAATCAGGCCAGTGCATCTTGAAAATGGGTAGGAGATCAGATTAGAGAGGGATCCAGGAGGATTCCATAAGGGTTTGCATAGAGTAAGTGCAAGTTCAAAATGTTGGAAAATCTTAAAATAGGCAGGAAACGAACTCAATGTGGTTGAGGATTTTGAAAGATCCCTCTGGTTGCTTTGGAGAGAATGTATTGGTTTAGTTGGCCCTTTAACAACGAGCATACAGTCCTAAGAGGGGTATGACTCCGGGTAGGCCCAGCATGTTATTTCCATACCTAACTCTTGGTCCAGTCACTGGGAGCAAGTTTTAGCATCAAGGCAATGGCAGCAGAAAAGCTGAAGAATGTAGAGGAAGCTATGGACCCCGAATCACTGTCGTGAATGACAGGCCTCTTCTGCATTTGCTTTCATTCACTCTCTTTAGCAGCTCATTTCCTAAGCTGCGATTGAAGGGCTAAGTAGGACCCACAGCTTATCCGTTGATATTGTCATTTTCTTGAGCTAAGAATAACTTAGAGAAGTTCTGTTTGTTTATTATGTATACTTATTTCTCAAAGAATTACACAGCTAAATAGAAGTATTTCTAACTTAATTGCATCTGAGAATTTGAGATTTCCTAAGAAATGACCAAAAAAAAAAAAAAAAAAAAAAGCTTGAAATGATGGTTACTCGATATCCAGCTCAAAGGGCAAGTCGTCTTGTATTATATAAACAAATAATAACTGTATATACTGGGATGTATATAGTTTAATATTATATACTTGCCTGATAGTGATCCCAATGTTTATAATTATTCTGAAAATTTCCAATTTATAGCTTCAGTTTTTGTCCAATCCCTAAAAGGGAAATAAATAGTCAGTAAACACTTTGTTCTACTAATAAGGACGATAGAGATATAGAAGAACAAAAAAGGGGGACATCTGTCAACAATAAAGATAAAGAAATGAAAATAATGACATTAAAAAGAGAGATCTAGAAGGACAATATACTGTGTCCCTGGGAATCTGCCGGAACATAAAGTTGATGGTGACAGCTAGTGAAGGCAAGGGTCTTTGGTCACCAATTTCAAGGGGAGAAAAAAATAAATAAATCTGGAGAACGTACTCTCACCTGGGAACCTGCTCTCATCAGCTAATTCTGAGAACAGGAAAGAGGAAATTGCGTCCCGGCAGCCTGGCGGGGGCAGTGGAGCAGCCCCCTTGCTGCTCACACAGCTTCGTGCAGGGCTGCTCCGCGCGCTCCGGACAAAACGCAAACTCAGCCTCAAACACCAGCGGAGATATTGCAAAAGGAAGATTTATTGGGCTTCATTGCATCTTGAAAGGATTAGTTGCACCTGCATATAAAGAATCTCGGTGGGTGCAGATAAACATGCCGAAGGCGCCTCTTCTGTGACTACACTGCTTTCCCGGGCGAGGCGGCCCGCGCTCGCCCGCAGGTTGGCTTCTGAGGAGCAAGGGCGCCACCTGCTGGTGGGCGGCGTGAGAGCACTTAGAAGGCTTTCCTTGAACTTTTTCGGACACAGTTACTGAAGAAAGAGTTTCAGTTCTTTGTAGCTGAATCACAGAATTGTTGAAAATACTTCCTCCTAGGGATTTTATTCCACTTTAAGTTACATAAAATAAGTTAAAAGTGCACTTTAGAAAGTAAAGTGGGAAGAAGGGGTGAGGGAAGTAAGACGACGGCATGTCTTTTGATAGAGAACGTGAACAAGGCAAGTTCTCCTTTTACAGTTAAGAGAGGGTTTGCTTTTGTTTTGTGTTTTCACGCCTAATTATTCGTATTTTCTTGAAAATGCCTTCAGGCAGATTAGCTATTTAAGAATCTTAAACTTTTTGATACTTAAAACATTAGATTATCTGCTCAAGAACATTAATATCAACATTTAGAAATCAGAGCAAGCATGTATCAAAATGTAACAAAGCATAATAGCTTTATTAATGTTAAACTACTTCAATAACTTCTTTGTTCCACATAAACATTACTCACCTGTGCAAGGTAACTACACTTGTCTCTCAGCTCCTGACCTGAATATCAACAGTATGTTTTAAACATCCATATGTTCATTTTTCAAAAAATCATTACAATGAAAATATTTCGCTTGCTCTACAAAATGTACTTTGTTCCTAACTATACTTACCAATTCCAGAGTCCCCACTTAATTAGTGTTTCACATACATTCAACCATAAAACTAATCTGGGATAGACACAGGGAAGCACTTCCCAGGTCTCCCTTCAGAGAAGGACCTGTTGCTCCGCACTTCAGTTCCCAACCTCTCTAGGGGTCCCTCAGCTACACCTACTGACTCTCTCAACTGCTCCAGGTCCCGCGGTCCACATCCAATGGCTGGTGGATAGAGAAATATAAAGGCCAGCCATTCGGGCCTAACTTTGAACTACTCTAACCTCTAAGGGAACTTCTTAGCTCCAGAGCAACCTGTAGGACTGACTTCCATCAACCTTCTGGGCTTGAATTCAGCCTTTGCCCCATCCTTCCCCCAGGTGTTGATGCCAGTGGAGCTCCCTAACGCACATCTCCAGGCTAACTCCATCCCCGAGGCCAAGTCCAGGGGGAGAGCCTCATTGTGACCACTGGCTTTGTTTTGCCCTCTCTATAGAAAAACACTTTCTTTTTTACCTTAATCGAAAGTTATTTATCGCTCATTAAATCATATGCAACACATAATACATTCTTAGGTAACTAAAATACTATAAAATGCATGATTTGGGCCATTGTATCTATTTCATATCGTTGAAACTTATTTGTATGTGTGTGTATTGATAGGTGGTTCTAAACTGGAAAGCCTGAGCAGTTTATCAGGGCAGTGTTTTACATTCTAGCTGGCTTCACTGTAACATGTGGGTGCTTAAAAGTATTTTAGAGAAATATGTGCCATAGAGCATCTGTGCTCTTAATAATTTGAGATGATTGATTGATCTGAGATGTTTTATCTTCCAAGTTGAAGTTAAAAAGACAGGACTAGGATTTTATGATGGAAGGAAAATGCCCTCTAGTGGTAAATATTAATTGTTTTATTTTAGAGCGTTAAGCTCAACACCTTGCTTAACAAGTGTCTGCTTTGTGCTGGGTGCTGTGCTGGGCCCAGGATACAGTTGTGAATAAAACAGAAAAAGGTAAAATCCTCTTCTAATATGCATTCTAGTGAGAGAGACAACCTGTAAAAAGAAAACAATTAAGATAATTCTATGTTTAGTCAATAAGATGAAGGAAACAAACAGGATTCTGAGAGAGAACAGCAGGGGAAACTTGCTTTAGCATCAGGTTCCACTTCACTCTAATTTACAGTTTGTGGATTATGGGAAGCTGTCCCTGTTGCTGTTGTTGTTTGTTTTAAAACTACTCTACGTGATATTACAGTGATGGATACATGTCCAAACCCATAGAATGTACAACACCAAGAATGAACCCTAAAATAAAGCATGAATTTTAGGTGATAATGACATGTCACTGTTGGTTCATCAGTTACAACAAATGTACCACTGTGGTGGAAGATGCAACAATTAGGGAGACTATGCATGTTTTGGGGCCCGGAATATATGGGAAATCTCTCTTTCTCTCAAAGTTACTGTGAACCTAAAACTGCTCCACAAAAACCAAGTCTTTTAAAAAACTAATTAAAAACACACACATTAATTTAGGGGGTATTTAGGTTGCTACCACCTTGGAACTCCCTCCTTCAGGTTAACTTAGCAAAACCCAATTGTATGTCTTCTCACAAATTTAATCTCAGTGCCCAGCCCAGTGCCTGACCCAGAATCGAGAGCTGTTAATAAATAAGTAGTTAATGAATCAATGACAGTAAATAGAGAAAGAGTTTATTATCACATCAAAAGAGTAATTAATTTTCTTTATTTTGGGTGACATATTCATCCACCCTGTGCTGTATCCATGCACCTTTCCTAATTAAGTGTTGCTCTTTTCCCATCTGCTTTGAATGAGGGCACCAGCTTTTTTAATGATTCACAAAGGATGCTAGGCCACTCCTAATTTTCTAGTTTATGAGGCATTCAAGTGAGCACAGACTTCTGGTATTAGGTCAGATAAATAAATAATTCAAGCACACATTATTAGAGGGTGAAGATAAAAGCAAGTGTGAAGTATAGGGCTGGACACTCTAGTAACATGAGTGCAAATATTGGAACAAAATAAATGTGGGTGTTTTATTCTTTAATTCACTTATTTCCCTCAGGATTTAGGTAATATTTATAAACTAAATATTCTAACAAGACTCTGACTAACAGAGCTGAGGTCAGAGAGCAGTTTGTCGGCAATAGTGGAGAAAATTATTCTAAGTACACACCCACTAAAACAGCATGTCCAGCCACCCAATATTTTCCCATTGTTTTTGCAGAGAAAAAAGAAGTAGTCCTAAATTTCTTCAAAGAAATTATGGACAGTTTATTATAAATAGAAAATAGGTGACAGCTTAAACTAGCTAATGAAAAACTTAGCTCCTGCCATAATGTTTTTTCTCTCTCTCTCTTTTTCTTTTTGCTCAATCCCTCCCCCACCCCAGCCGTCTGCCTGCTCTCTATCTGTGAGTCTGTCTCTATTTTGCTTGGTAGTTCAGTGTGTTCACTAAATTCCACATGCGAGTGAACTCATATGGTGCTTGTCTTTCTCTGACTGGCTTATTTCACTTAGCAGGATGTTCTCCAGGCCCATCCTTGCTGTTGCAAAGGGTAAATTTTCTTCCTGTTTATGGCAGAGCAGTAGTCTACTGCATAAATGTACCACAGCTTTTTATCCACTCATCTACTGATGGGCACTTGTAAATAACACTGCAATGAACACAGGGGTACATATATACTTTTGAATTAGTGTTTCTGGTCTCTTCGGATAAATTCCCAGAACTGGAATCGCTGGGTCATAAGGCAGCTCCATTTTTTAATTTTTTGAGGTAACTCCAAACTGCTTCCCACAGTGATTGTACCACAATGAGCTTTAATGACAAACAACGTTTTTTAACAACTTTGAAAACCTAAGAACATTAACATTTTCAAACTATGGGTCAGAAACCTAAAGAATAGATTCCTAAAGAGCTAGGAAATAAAATTTCAACACATTCCTCACACAACTACTTGTAAAGAAATTGGGACTTCTTAAATTTACTTTGAAGGAAAATAAATACAAGCCTGATTTTATTATTTTCCTTTCCTCTCATGCCAAAAATTGGGAAGGACAATTTAACGTTGAGAATAACACCCTTTGTAACTTAATAATCTGAGTGTTTAGAGAGAAATGAACAGTTTCTGTGATCCTCTCCTTTACCTGTCACTATTCAGTAAATTTAATGTGTTGTTCCACTCGAGCATGTTTCTCAGTGTTTTCTGTGGACTCCCAGGGAATCCTGAACCCATTCACAGGATCTATAAAATCAAAAGTATAGTTATTTGAGGTTATTTGAGCAAAAAATCAATTGGAATTGGGCAGCACCAAACTAGAAGTGGTTAGGAGTGCTCCCCCAACAGGAATCAGGGGAAAGACATATACAGAAAAAGTGTAGAATCAAAGAAAATAAATTATTTTAATGGCTATAGCTTAAAGCCTAGTTGGCTGTTTGTGATTGCTCTAGCGTTTTGATTCATGGCCTTGAGGCATTTACAGGCTTAGATTTGGGTCTGCTTATTTAGGCCACCATGACATTAGAGCAACATTAGTTTAATGGCTTCTTTGTTTAAATAATTAAACAATTCCCCTATTTTGTTTATCTTCCCATACATGAGAGATTGACCAAAAATTTAGTATTAGCACCACTCAGAGTTAAGTTGCTCTTGTCTCATTGGGCAACTCATGGCTTATGATGTCAGATCTTTGGAAAGATTATTTTTGCTGCTCATCTTTTTTTTTTTCCCCCTCCAAGC